>NC_056593.1:19627929-19770429 GCF_018340385.1 Cyprinus carpio | reverse complement strand
TACTTGCCCCAAATTTGACAATCTCTTTTTCGAATTGAAATTGTCAATAATTGTTCTAATGGTGTTAATGTTGAAAGCTGTTCTCTGAAAGAGTTGGTTGGTTATCTTGCTTCAGACTGTGGTGCTAGGAGTTGATTTACAACATCCTGCCTTTCTGTGGAATTCGGCTCCTCATGTTTCAACCATGCTCACTATCAAATAACAAATATATATCATTATTTACAGAAACTATACACCTGTGTGAGCTTTGCTTTGGGTTTATCTTTGGACATTGTTATATAACAATGATAGAGCATAATTTACAGCATCTATTAGTTATATATATAAAAAAAAGTTGTTTCAATTATCAGTTTAAGCTTCTGCTGATGTCATGATTACCTAAATATACTGTAATCATTAAAGAAAAGGCTATAATCAAATATCATATTTGATATTTACTTATCAAATATCATGATTGAATAATTCATAAATGTCATTACATTTTTGAAGAGTCACACCAAATTATGTTTTACGACCAAATTTGCTCTTAAACCTATAACTCTCTTCTTTGTGTTGATTCACACTGCATTTGTTGCCGGCACCATGTCGTGGAGACGCTGTTTCGTTGTGAAAGCGAAACTACTTTGTTTGGCCTTCCAAAAGAGGACACAACTAGAAATCAGTGGTTAAGTTGTATTTACAACACTGTACCAGAACAGTTCAATCTAAATATTTAGTGTGCAGGACATTTTATGGAGGACTGTTTCCTGATCCTGGGAGAGAAGACTACAGTGCCAGCTGTTCTGACTCACAGATTGTAAGTACATTTACATTATTTAAAGGATTTGCCACTGATGATTCAAACGTGAGTTTTGAGCAGTGTAGAGCAGCGGTTCTCAATTCTAGTCCTCACGCTCCCCTGCTCTGCACATTTTGTATGTCTCTCTTATGGCTTCAGACGTTTGTTCAATTTGAACATAAGTCCCCTGCGAAGTGGACATCACAGGATATTCCGCCATGATTCCAGTTCGAAGCGTATGTATATGTTCCATTCAAAGTGCATTTAAGTGTGCAAGACGTGAATTTAAATGGCATTTATTTACAGAGGTATATGATGTCACACTTGCCCGTGTATGAAGATGTTGCACAGCGCAAATCTGTGAATGAATGTTCCGAAGTGAAGTAAACTTCAACAGATTTCCCCTGCTCAGGGAGTAGGGAGCATGTCAATGGGAACACAGTTCATGCACGGAGCTCACTTCTAGCAAGCTGATTATCTGAATCAGGTGTGTTAACAACGAGAGACATGTGAAATATGCAGAGCTGGGTGGCGCGAGGACTGGAATTGAGAACCGCTGGTGTAGAGTAGCACTTATTTGTAGTTTCTCCGATCAGAAATGCAGACATGGTTTTATGTTTACATGGTGCGATGCAACGCAACGCGTAAAAAGACAGTATAAGTCATTATAATCCGTAATTATGTCCCCACTGGATGCAACAAATGGCTAGTTTATAATGAGTTTTATTGTTTTTGTCTTGTCTCGCCGGTGTTCTGAACTGGACATGCATCAGAGTATGGTGAGTGGCATAACATTTCCGTCACACGCTTGAGGCATTCGGCCAATCACAACACAATGGATAGCTGGCCAATCAGAGCACACCTCGCTTTTCAGACCGATAAGCTTTGTAAAAAAAATACACGTTTCAGAAAGGCGGGGCATAGAGGAGAAACAATAATGTACAGTATGTGGAAAATCTTAAACCGCATAAACAAATTTAATGTTCTTTTTTGTAACATCATATGACCCCTTTAAGTGAACAAAAGCAACTAGTCCTGTGATGAATTAACTTTCCAAATTTGGTTTAAAGTAAAACAGTATATGATAATTGAAGACTCATCATTTTATGAGGGAATGAACTACTCATCCCATAAAGCACTGCAAATAACATAACTGACTCAAAAATATAAAACAATACATTTGGTGTTTCATTATGATTCATTGGAGTGTCCATGAAAAAAAAAAAAAAAAAAAAAAACATATTACTGAACTAACCTTGCCTTGTCATTTAAAAAGATATATATATATATATATGGCATATATATACTATATATATTGTCATATATCTGATATTCGGGAGTCGCTTCACATGGCATTTTACTGAACTAACCTTGCCTTGTCATTTAAAAAGGTTATCTGATTTTTCATGAGACTTGTTGACCTGATTGATTTATTTATTATTATTTTCCTGCATGTTGGTTGTAACACATAATGCCACATAACCTTCTTTTCTTCTGACTAAATGTCAGTGGAAACAAATAGTCCTTATGTTTTATTCCTGAAGTAGCATTATGTTTATATCCAGAATTGTTCCGGACTGTGGCCCAACTCTCGAAGTAGCATTATGTTTATATCCAGAATTGTTCCGGACTGTGGTTCAACTGTCTGCATTTGCACATTGGTGTAATTTTAGCGCAGTGCCTTGGCATTATTTTGATGGCCCATGTCTGGGTAACACCTGTAGGACAGAGAGCTCCCAGCGAAGGATGTTTGTAGATGCAGTCGAGTCTGAGATTTGTCTTCCTGACTCCAGCATGGCTGCTTATGGAAATAAACACATGCCAGACCCCCAGGCTTTAGTGCTTAGGCACTTGACTCATGCTGCGGTCACTGTTTGACTGCGCAGAAATCAAACACTCAAGCCCTGCTGGGTGGCAGTCTGAGCAGCTGTAGAGACGGCCAACAGAGCTAAAGGTGGTGCCCTGTCAATGAAAGCCACAAACCTCAAATGTAGCAGAATGTTAGACTTATTGTGTTAATTTTATCTATAAACAGAAGTATAAAAGTTACTGCTAACAAAAGTGAGGTAAAGTCAACATGAGGTAAAAAAGGGACTCAATTTCACTTCTTAAAGGGTTACTCCACCCCAAAATTTTGTCATTAATCACTTACCCCCATGTCGTTCCAAACCCATAAAAGATTTGTTCATCTTCAGAACAGAATTTAAGATATTTTGGATGAAAACCGGGAGGCTTGTGACTGTCCCATAGACTGCCAAGTAAAATACACTGTTAAGGTCCAGAAAAGTATGAAAAGCATCTTCAGAATAGTCCATCTGCCATCAGTGGTTCAACCGTAACATTTTGAAGCGACCAGAAGACTTTTTGAATAAAGTCATTATTTTTGTTTTCTTCTCATACAAAAAGTATTCTTGTCACTTCATAATGTTACGGTTGAACCACTGATGGCAGATGAACTATCCTGATGATGCTTTTCATACTTTTCTGGACCTTAACAGCGTATTTTACTTGGTAGTCTATGGGACAGTCACAAGCCTCCCGGTTTTCATCTAAAATATCTTAAATTGTGTTCTGAACACAAACAAAGCTTTTACGGGTTTGGAGCGACATGGGGTAAGTGATTAACGACAAAATTTTGGGGTGGAGTAACCCTTTAAGAAGTGAAATAGAGTCCCTCATTAATGTGATTAATGACAACATTTTCATTTTCATCCCATTAACACCTTCCCAGTCATGTTCGACACAGATCGTCAGAGCATTTTTAATTTTTTTTTTTTATTTTCTTTGCAACCTTTGATTACATTTTTTTTTTTTTCAAAAGCGAACAAGCATTTTTCAGTACTAATGCCACATTTTCAAAACTCTTACTACAGTCTGCATTACCAACATGAATGTTGGCCAAACAGTTAATCGCACCTCCAAAACTCCCTCAGACCAACAAAACACTTAATTTATGTCTCAATTTATGATCTATGGTCATGCAGGATCAGGCATTAATATGTGCTTTAAAAGTACTAATAAACAGCCAATATGCTTGTAACATGCATACTAATAAGCAATAGTTAATAGTGAGAACTAGTCCCTAAACTAAAGTGTTACCGAAAACCTTTTGTCCAGCAGCTGAATGTCATGTAGTACAACCAACATGCAGAGCAAAAAAAATAAATAAAAAATAATAATAAGAAAAATAAATTAAAATTAATAAATAAATTACAATACGGCCACGATTTAACTTAGAAGTAAATTCATCTATTTATGTATATATAGATTTAAATCAATTTCACATTTATGGCCACGATTTAACTATTATATTATATAATTATATCTATTATATATATATATATATATATCAACTTCAGTATGTCAACTTCATTTTTTCCCTAAAAACTGAACTTCTACTTCTTCTTTGTGCTTTGTGTCGATTTTTCAGAATTTATTATTAAGAATAAGAATCATACCTAATCTTATTCTTTTTTTTTCCTTTTTTTTTTTAAGATTTATTGATATTCACATTAAAACCACAGTGTTGATATGATTGCGATTACTTTAGTATGTCACTTAAACTATTAGATAAAATTATATATTTTTTCTCCCCACAATAAAATAATGATTCTTAATTAAAAAAAAAATAATTAATTAAAGTATTAAATCAAAATAAGTACACAAAGTAAAGATGTGTACACTCATTCCCATAAGTTTATTCATTTATTTATTTACTAGGGCTGTCAAATGATTAATCACTATCAACCACACACTATTTACACCACATGGACTTTTGTTTTCACAGTCAGTACCAGTTTCCCTCCATTAGTTTGTTGTCATAGATGTTCATTAGTTTCAGCTGTGCACTAATCAGTCATCTCATTATCAATACTACTTAAGTCCTGTTTTGTGTGAGTTTCACTGTTGAGTCTTGCGTGTGGTATGCTTGCGTTGCTCATAGCTGGATTTACTCTGTTCAGATTATTAAAGACTGTCATTTGATCTTCATCCCTGTCTCATGTGTTTCACAACCACATTGTTACAACATGACTTTTTTAGAGTCACTAAATATATATTTGAAAATCATACAAAAAAAATTCAGCTGTTTTAAACTAATTATTGAAAGATTTTTCCTTTGCTTTATGGTGGACACTCATGTGATTTTCCTGACTGCATTTCTCATGGTCTGGAACAGTCTCCAGTCAGTGCTTTCCAAACTATCACTACAATCTGGATTCAAACCTGGAAGTACTGTCAAAGTAAACCAGATCATAAACCATTAAATGACCTCCAAGAATAAAAATATGTCTCTCTCAAATCTTTTTAAGTATTATTGACAAAACTGTTCCAATTTCCAAAGATTGCTCAGTTTTCAAAACTAAACACAGATGTTGCATTAATTTGAAGGAAAGGGGAGATGCTTTGCATTAATAAGTTTGAATATTCAGGATTTTAAACACATTAAGGGCCTTTTTTTTTTTTTTTGCATGAAAAGGAATGCTTAAGAGGCTAGAAAAACTATTTTACGTCAGTCATTTATTGCTCTGGCACTCTTTAGAGGTTAGAAAGTCCTCCAGCTGGTGTTTTGTATAGGATGGATCACAACAGGCAGTGTGAGTGTTACTGGGAAATAAAACTGCTGCGTCATGCTAATGCTAACCTGTCTCTGTGTTTCTACAGTTTCAGCTGAATCTCTTCTCTTTATGTATTGAAAGTATGACAGTATGCATGAACATATTTTCAGAAATGACTAGGTCACTGGGGTTTGTGCCTTAGAAAAGCTGTTTAATTAGTCTGGTTTAGAAACACATCCACCAGACACCAATCAGATATGTTTCTTAAAGGGATAGTTCACCCAAAAGAATGCTGGCAACTAAACAGTCGACAGCAGCCACTGACTTCCATAGTATGAAAAAAAAAAAAAAAAAAAATACTATGGAAGTCAGTGAATACTGTCAACTGTTTGGTTGCCAGCATTCTTCAAAATATCTTCTTTTGTGTTCAACAGAAGAAAGACACTCGTACAGGTTTGTAACAACATGAGAGTGACTATATAATGACAGAATTTTCATTTCTGGGTGAACTATCCCTTTAAATAATATGTAACGCTATGCGCGACACTTTAGTAGTGTAAATGATATGACATTTTAAATAACATATTCAATTATTCATTGAAAAAAACATTTGGTTCCCCATAGAACCTTTCAGTAGACAGTTCTTAAAAAAAAAAAAAGTATCTTAATTGAAATATAAAAAAAAAAAAAAAAAAAAAAAAAAAATCGAAAGAACCCTTTTCCACTATGAAGAACTTTTTGTGCATCAAAAATGTTCCATGGATGTAAAAGTTTCTTCATGGAACTATAGATGCCAATAAAGGACCTTTATTTTTAAGAGTGCAGTAGTCACAATAAAACTGAACACCATAATAATTCTTCAGAGTTATAGTCATATCTAGTCATTTAGGCTCTGGAAACTCCATGCATTGGTCTATGGAGTTTGATGGTATTACTTTAACTGCGTTCTGCTCATTTCCCCTCATGAAGTGCTCTACCAGATGTAAAGAGGTTCTTGTTTACTGGAAACCTACTTTCATTGCTATTCTGAGATTTCAGTTGACATAAATGTCATGATGTCATGTATGGCTCGAGTTCATTTTGATTATACATATGGATTTGTGCTGTCTCGTATTGTTATTTTTGAGAAGATGACTGGGTCATGTGTGAAACTAAGGAACTACTTTAGACATTTTTCCCTAAAAACTGAACTTCTACTTCTTCTTTGTGCTTTATGTGTCAATTTTTCAGAATGTATTATTAAGAATAAGAATCATACCTAATCTTATTCTTTTTTTTCACATTTTTTTTTTTTAAGATTAATTGATATTCACATTAAAACCACAGTGTTAATATGATTGCGATACCATTATAGTTTTTATGGATATTTTAAATTAGTTTTTATTTTAATATCTTCCATTTTCATTGTAATTTTAGTTATAGTTTTGGTTATTGTTGTGTCATTTTGTATTTTTGTTATATGTCTGTTTATTTATTCATTCCTTTATTCAAGTACAGCTAAATGAAAATTGTCTTTGGCAACAAGCTGAAATTAAGTTTAATTTTAAAAAAATATTTGTAACACTTTAAAATTTCATTATTAAATCATTAACAAAGATTGTAAAAGGTTGAACAGATCATTAGTTAAATATATGTTCAAATAGCTAGAAATATGATATGCTTGTTAATGTTTATTAATAAGCTCATTAAACATTACCCAATGATTAACTATGATTATTTAATGTAAATTAAAATGCTTACAAATCATTAAACATTCATTTCATAAGATAATGTGCTTCTTCAATCTGCAATTGATTTTAACAGAAATTAAACAAACATTAAATGCTTATTTATCAGGCTCAAATGTTTATAAAAGTTGAAATGTAACAGTTATACCGTATGTAACAATGAAAGAGATTTTTACTTCCAAAACATTGCATTTACTACTGTTTTTGTATCCAAAACAGCTGTAGTCTTATGTTTGGATAATATCGCTTCCATAGGAAAGGCTATGGGAAAATCTCAGGAGGAGAATGGAAAATAGAGCTCAAATAGAGCTTGAGCTGGTTTAAGTCTTACCGCAACTCATTATTAGCTTAATCTCAAGTTCAGCCCTTGAAAGTGGTGCCTACCATAACAATGGGCTGACGTGTCTCAGCTAGCTGAGGATTGAGTTTCCTGCTCATATTTTGATACGTGCAGAGCGGTCACATCATGTGAGGCCTCAGTGAAGGAACGCTTCATATTTCCGCTTTTATTAGCGGCTTGATTTGCCACAAATGAGTGTGGCGTCCGCAGTGCTGTTTAACATCTTGTTCATGCGATACAGATGAGATGCTCTTTAAGCCTCATTAACTGCAAGCACTGAGCCTTTCTGGATTTAAAGTCCAGAGACCTTCCTGGACTCTCTCATACTGTTGTCTTGAGTTTTTTCCTCTCCTCTCTCTTTCTCTTTCTCTCTCTCTATATTTACAACATTAATTCTCCACTACCTCATTCAAGAAAAATGCTGCTTACGTTTATTTCCCACCAAACAATCCAAAGGTGCTGAGTTAGTCAGCAAACTGTCAGTTACTGTAAAAAATACTCACGCACTTAAACAAACTTACTTATTTCATAAAAAAAACAATGGTGACCGCAGTAAAAGAAAGGAAAACATTGTTCTATAAATGGTTACATTTAAGAATAATAATAATTATGGATGGGGAGTATGACCAAACTCCTAAAAATAATAATTATAATAATTTTCAGTATTTTTGTCTTGATTTCCAGTAAAATTTTGTAAATATCCTTAAAACAAGATAAAAGTACGAACTAAGACAAAAAAGTCTGAATAGTTGATATGATTTTGCTCCTGCTTTTAGTGAAGATTAAGAGAACAATATTGATTTACTGATTAAGAAAAAATTATGTATATCACAGTGTGTAAAATGTACTTATGCTAATTGTATTTTTATGTGGAATTTTATGGCTGCATTCTAAAATTAGCAAACAAGAAAGAAAGAAAGAAATCTGTCTGTCTATCTATCCCCAAACTAGTAAAATAAGTATTAACAAACAATATGTTTTTATATTTAGTGTAAAGCAAGTGAACAATATGAAAAAAAATTGTGCTGTATATCTAATGTTTTTAAAGCATAGCGCTGTATGCACAAAATTAAATAAAAAAAAGAATATTGCTGTGTATCTAAAATGAAATAAAAACCCAAATAAAATGAAAAAAATAATAGTGCTGTATATTTAAAATGAAATAAAAAAACTATTAAAATAAAATAAAAAACAATAGAGCTGTTTATCCAAAATTAAATGTTAAAAACACAGATAAAAAAAGTAAGTAAAAACCAAGTAAAATTAATATAAGTTTGCTATTTTTAATTTTATTTTATTTTAATTTTATTTTATTATTTTTTTGTACAATGCAAGAGAACAATACTAATTAAGAAACAAACAATAATAGTGCTGTATATCCCAATATATAAAGTGTATTTATCTGTATATTTCCAATTTAAAATTGGAATTTTATGGCTACAATCTAAAAGTAGCAAATAAAAAATAAATTCAAAACAAACAAATAAATACATAGTAAAAATACAGCTGCAAGCAGCAATTACGGGGCCAAGCACTACAGAAGCAAGCATCAGACCAACTGCAGAAATGAGTAATTGAAACCATTTTACGATGATTTAAGTCAAAACGGCTGAAAAAATAAATACAACCTCTAGTAATATGATTTATTGGCTTCTCACATTTTACCAATAGGTGGTGCTGTTATCAAATCGATGTGGTGTGTTCTGTGTGAGTTGACAATGGCACACACAAAGTTTGGTGTCAATATGCCAAACCATTGCAGACATACAGCCTCAAGTGTCATTTTGGCATCATGCCTAAAATTCGTTGCTATGGTATTCAAAAACTGTTTTGTCTATCGAAACAAAATCCATAACTTTTTGTCAGCATGGTCTGAAGATGATATGATTTGATTTTGGTGAAAATCAGACAAACTGTCTAGGAGGAGTTCGAAAAAGTATGTTTGTAAAGAAAATCAAAATTGCGGGCAGGAAGTTTGGCTGACTATGGCAATATTGGTATCACTATTCTCAGCATGACCCAAGGAATCTATTAATACCAGTCTCATTACAATAGACAAAATTCACAGAAAGCTATTGGCATTTATTTGAAATGTAATTATAACCTTTGACCACAAGGTGACACTGTCTCAAAACTTACAAACACAAAGTTACATACAAAGTTTCGTAATGGTACACCAATGCATTCATAAAAAATAATACTCTATTGTAGTCAATGGCAATTTCATGTTTTGTTCAATTATAGCACCACCAAGAGGCACAATCCAACCAAACTGTGTAAGTGTCCTTAGAGTGTGCCCATACATATTTGTGACAAATTTGGTGAAAATATCTAATTTTGTTTTGGAGTCATAGACATTTTTATATATGAGAAGAGAAAAAAAATGACTGATGGCTGACTTTGTTTGCATTTTTTGCCATTTACTATCAAAGTTTTGGCAATTGGGGCATTGGTGTATAGCCGGCATGCTATGTTTTCGAATTTCCTACTGTGGTTTCATGACGATCCGAGTAACAGTTTCTAAGATATTAGCAAATGTTTTTTAAGCGGTAAAATATAACATTACACAAACCATAAGGCAAAACCTGGCATCTGTGGTATCGCTGGACTCGGCAAGGATTCATAAGTCTAAAAAGGTGGCTTCAAACTTCTCAGGCTCCTTCAGGGCATCATACTGATGACCTATACCAAGTATGTAACAATACGTCAATGCGTTCGTAAAATATAGCATTTTAATAAAAAAATGTAAATAGCCGACGCCCAAAATGGCTGACATGGGAAAATTCACTCGACATGATGCACCTAATCTAAAGAGACCAGATTTGTGATTTTTGGCCCAACCATTCAAAAGTTCTAAGCAAAAATATTAATTTTTCATATCACCTCACATCCATTTTTTGTGTGCTTTTCGTAGAATTCATTCACGCATTATTCGAGAACGGTTTGACCAATTAACTTGAATTCCATAACTTTTTGCCAGCATGGTCTGAAGATGATTTGAGTCAAATTTGATGAAAATCAGACAAACCGGACGAGGACGAGTTTTAAAAAAATACGTAGGTTTATCAAACAATTGAAAATAGCGAAAAAACTAAACCTTATGATTTTTATTACATTTGTGTTTATTCGACTTAGCATGAGCCAAGGATTCAGAGAAGAAAAAAAAATCCTTCTGAGGCTTAAGGCTCAAAAGTTATTAGCATAAACATCAGTGAAATTTTGGACAATGGTGGCGCTAGAGAGTTTGAGTTAGAGACTCCAAATTTGCTATGGTTAATGTTGAGACTGTCCTCTATCAGTGTGCCAAATTTTGAAATTTTTCTACAAGTGGTTCTATGGGCTGCCATAGACTCAAGAGAGGAAGAAATGGAAGAAGAAGAAGAAGAAGAAGAAGAAGAAGAAGAAGAAATGAAGGAATAATAATAATAACGCCAACGGATACAACAGGTGCCTACATACCTTCGGTGCTTGGCCCCTAATTACTATCAGTGGATCATTCTGCCACATTTGAAACTGTTGTAAAATAGCTGATATACACATCTGTAACCACACTAGAATTCTATTATTGGAAATCACTAGAATTCTATAAAAATCTCTGTGTGGGACGTTACCAGGAAACCGCAAATGACTAAACACTGCTTGCCTGCACATCCTTTAATAACAAGTTCCTCCTTGTCTTGACTTGTTTGGGACATGCTGAGCTCTGTAATTTCACTTCATGTCTCATTGTTTCATATGCAAATAATGTAAAATACTTCTTCAGTCAGAATTTAGAGTGACTATCTATTTTATGCCCTTGTGTAAAGATGAATACTTTTGCAAAAAAAAAAAAAAAAAAAAAAATTGGAAACAATTTACTTGTAAAAAAATATACTTAGGTTTAAACTGAATATTGTTTTTAGATACTTAATTGCATGCTAATCGCAATTAAATGAAAATGTATTATAGTTCAAATTTATATACATTTTTCTAATTAGTTTTAATTTCTGAAGTATGTAAAAAAAAAAAAAACCTAAAATATACTTTAAAGTAAATAAAAATGTTTATTATGTTTTTACTTGTAATGATGTTGCATTTTAGTAATTTCAAATAAGATACTAAAGTTAAGTGGATACATAAACATGAGTGTACTTCTTTAAAGCATGCCAAAATATTAAAACCTAATGATTTAAATTAAACTTTAAATTAAAACATTTATCTTGACTTAATTTACAAAGTGCACTTTTTAAAAGCATACTAAAGTGTGTTAAGAAACACAGTCACGTAAGTACACTTAAGTCACACTATATATTCAACCAAATAAAATAAATATAACATAAATATAACAAAAAAATATATATATATATATATATATATATATATATATGATTTACACTACAAGTGAACACTGAATACAATTAAGTGCTCATAATTTTCACAAAAGAAAAGCACAATTTTTGACAATTCAGGGCCATTCGGATCCTCCATAGTAGTACGAAACCTTTTGCAAGAACTGAAGAGCTTGACGTTTCACACATGCTGGATTGATTTTCCAAGTCATAACAGGAACAAAAAAAAGCAATATGTTTTGAACACTGCTTTTTCTCCAGCCCACTAACCATTGTATGGAAAACACACATTAGCTCAATTTCCACATCAAAGGTGGCGTTCGGCTTCCAAGAGCAGATCTCAGGAGAGCCGGGAACAGAAAGGAAGAAAAGAAACAAGGAAGAGCAGTCGGCTAAAAAAAACCCGGCAGATTTGGAAAAAATGCCAAGGTGTTTCCTGGCCCTGTGTGGTCCCCCTACGTCAGCACGAGCCTATGAGCTGTCAGGGGCCCCGGCTCGCAACACACCCCAGGTTTAAAAAGCAGGGGCTGAAGGATTGAGGAGACATTCCTTCCCAGCGTCGAGGTGTGCTGAATTTGCTCCTTTTCTCTGCAGCTCAGGATGTGTTTGGTTTACAGCCGGGCCCCCGGCGTGCTCCTCCTCTTGGCCCACCTCCTCCTGAGCACCAGCTCCAGTCTAGAGCCCGTGGGTAAGGACACAGCACTCCTATTATCCGTGTCTCTAAAATTAGCACAGGTAACATCCACTGTCGGGCTGGTGGTGTGTGGGTTGAAAGCGAATCCCGGGACTGTAGTGTAGTTTTACACTGCTTTGTAGAAAGTCTGTTCCTGTTAGCGAGGGGCTCTCAGGTCTTGTCAGGGCAGGTTTACGGTGGAGCCTCTTCAGAAGAGTTATTGCCCCAGACGGCTGCTATTTCTGAGAAGGACAGGTTGTTTATAGGGTGGTATTTGTTTTAGTAGCTGAATGGGAGAGAGAACCTGCGTACTGGAACGATCAGGCCAGGCGGACGCTGCAGGCTGCCCTCACGCTGCCACTGCGAGCGCATCGCGCCAAAAACATCATCCTCTTCCTTGGCGATGGTGAGTAACCAACCCAACCTGGTCAGTCTATGCAACTACACTCCTTTAGTGCAGTGTAGTGCCATTTCCAAGTAAGTGGTAAAGGGTTTTTTGAGGTTTCAAACACACTAAGCACTCAATATATTATATTATATTTCACATAAATATAAAACATATAAATACAGCTATGGAAAACTCTCAGTTTTTCTGGATTCACGATTTATATGTTTGAGTTAAGCGTAGTTTTTGTTTTATTTTGTAAACTACTGATGACATTTCTTGCAAATTTTAAATAAAAATGTAATTTAGAGCATTTTTCTAGCATAATATGATAAAAATGTTCAAAATAACAAAAAAGATGCCATGTTTTCAGACATGTACCCTTGGAATAACCCTGATTTTCAATCAAAAAAAAAAAAAATTGTTATTTTGACAATGTCATTTTCTGCAAAAAAAAAAAAAAAAAGTCTATTTTTATTTGAAATGTGGAAGAAATGTTATTAGACCTTTATATATATTAAAAACATTATATTAACATTTTACTCAAACCCATACATAGTAAATCCAGAGAAACTGAAAATTTTCAAGAGGTCTCATAATATTTTTTTTTCCATAGCTGTATATAAACATGTAAATATAAACATTCATAAGTACTATTTTCTCTTCCTTTATGATTTTTTTTTTGTAATTATTACACAAATAATAAACTGTCAAAGAATATATTAAAGTATGAACTGACAATGTTTTCTAACACTTAACTGCATTTCAATTGCAATTAAATGAAAATGTATTGTAGTTTAAATTTAAATTAAATGCAATTAGCTGAACTTTAGAGTGCTTTTGACCCACTTAAGTACATCTTTTCATGTACTTTCATAATTACTTCTATTATCTTTGAAATATGGTTAAAGTTACTGCTGAATGTGCTGCTCTCTTTCATCTCATGTGCAGTAATAAAAACTCACTATTTATTATGTAGGTTTTTATATAGGTGGAAAATTATGCAGTCTGGTCCACCTGTTGGGTTTATTTTGTGATAATGATTGGCTGGCTGTATATTAGCCCTTACGCACCTGCCTGTTACTTCATACCCTGTATTTTTTGTTATGGTTTTGGATTCAGGATCAGGCTGTGATATTTCTCTGTTGATCTGTCAGGGATGGGAGTGTCTACGGTTTCAGCCGCCCGTATACTGCGAGGTCAGATGGAAGGACAGTCAGGGGAGGAGACGGTTTTGGCCATGGATACATTTCCGTATGTCTCCCTGTCAAAGGTCTGATGCTTCTCATTTCCCACCTTCTTTAATCACTCATAGATAATTCATTGCAATCTTGTTGTGCAGTTATATAAAGGCAGGTTTGGGCTGTCAAACAAAGACTCAGAATTAATTAATAGAATTGTGGGGTGTCTGACCGCTTACTTAAAGCTTGAAGCTTGAAAAAGTGGTTCTTAAAAGTATTTTATTTATTCTTAATATATATTATTTATGTCTAAATATAGTTTACAAAAAGCCCCAATTATAACATAAAAACTCAAAAGTAAAATCCAAATTTTTTGGTATATTTATTAGTTTTTATGTCAGTTGTTCTAATGACATAATTTAGAATTTGTCATATGTCATATGACTCATACTTTTGACTCTTTGACGTAATTTGACTTTTCATGTCATAATTACAACTTAGTATCTCCTAATTTAGATTTTTATATCAATAAAAATTATGTTTTTTGAAGCATGTTGTTTTATTCTTACACTCTAAAAACTGCTGGGTTAAAAACAACCCAGTGCTTTGTGAAATATGGACAAACCCAGAAATTGGGTTGTTTTGACCCAGAGGTTGGGTTAAAGGTTTAATTCAACCTTCTGGGTAGTAACCCAACCACTGGGTCAAAACAGCCCAATTGACCTAACGGTAAGCCCCGCCCCCCCGTTACTGTTGCGAACTCGGACAAACAAATGGAGCTGCTAGCTGTCAGTGTGAAAACCTTGTCCCTATATCTATTTGATACATTTTGTAACATGTAACGTTCGTCACGATCGCAGTTAACAACATCCTGGATCAACACTGTTCATGCATCGCAGGGTACGATTAAATTAATTTACATTTAACCAGTTTAATATGAAGATACAGTGAAATGTAGACCTTTGTTTATGTGTTTTTGCCCTACACGGTCCAAGACGTGAGAACAGTCCGCTATTTAGTTTATATGGACTCACTAACTTTACCATTAGCTAGTTTTAGCCAGAGATACCTTGCTAAAGTGCAATATGACATTAAAGTTCTGCTTGAGCAGATGAAAATTGTAACTTAATGATCTTCCAATGTTTCTCTATGGCGCTGAAACCTACAGATGTCCGAGTTCCCCTCCCTGTGCAACTTATACTCGACTGCCATTGGCTCATCTGCGTTCAAGGGGAGAGGCTTACCAATAGGTCAACCCAGCATTTTTTAGAGTGTATGTGACAGAAATGGGCCTCCATATTGTTTTTATAGCAGCACAGGCAAAGTGTAAGATAAGAGAAGTTATCAGTTGATTGCAGGTTATGCATTCCTAATAAGTTCCGATAGCACTGCAACCTCTGATCCTGGAGAATACATGAGGATGAAGGAATGCTGATTACAGATGATCTCTATCTATGCATGACATGCCTATAATCACTATATGAATATGGATCAGAATAGGGTGTAAGAAAATTGTTTATCTACTTGTTGTATGACTAAAGTGCTATGTTTTCAACAGCAAAACTATCAGCATTTGATATACTTAGTTGATGTGTTTCCAAACAGACGTACAGTGTTGACAAGCAGGTGGCAGACAGTGCTAGCACAGCTACGGCGTACCACTGCGGTGTGAAGGCTAATGCCAAGACAGTGGGTTTGAGCGCTAAAGCAGTGGCCTATGAGTGCAACACCACATTTGGCAATGAGGTTTTCTCAGTGTTACACCGTGCCAAAGCACAAGGTATTATCCAATTAAACTCATTATCGCACTTACAGACATGCAACCAATGTTTTTCTGTTGCTGTTCTTAAAGGGACAGTTCAACCAAATACAAAGATTCTGTCATCATTTACTCGTGTTGTTTCAAAGCGTGTTGTTCAACAGAAGAAAGAAACTCATACAGGTTTGGAACAACATGAGGGTGAGTAAATGATGACAGAATCTTCATATTTGGGTGAACTGTCCCTTTGACCATGCAGGATAAATGTGCTGATGGGTGTTTGTGTGTGTATATATCCAGGCAAGTCAGTTGGCATTGTGACCACCACCAGAGTCCAGCACGCATCTCCTGCTGCTGCATACGCCCACTCCGTGAGCCGCAGCTGGTACAGCGATGCAGATGTGCCCTCCGCAGCCCGCCGACAGGGCTGCACCGATATCGCCACGCAGCTGGTGACCAACACTGACATCGATGTAAGCCATAACCCGGTTTTTGATGCCATAAGTTCAAAAATAACAGTTTGCGATGGTTTGCTGCATACCAGTGGGAGAGCCAGAGGAGTCTCCAGGGTGGCACAGGACATCTGATTGGCCACCCCAAAATTTAATACGCTACTATTTCATTTTCTTTGTTTAATCGTACTAAAATAATGATTTATTTTAGCCTTAAACTGAACAATCCATCACCCTCTATTTCCTCACCCCAAGTGAAGCAAGATCAAGATAAAAAATATAACATTATAATTAGAATGAAATAAACATGAATGAACATCAGAGGGTGTGCTGAAAGATACACTACAAGTTACTGAATGTATATAGTGAATGCAATCATTCAATCAGTGTTTCAACCAGATAACCTCAGAAAATCAATTCAGAGTCCATAAACTAGCGAGAAAAATGTAAACAAGAGAGGAGATTTTTACAAAAATTTGATTTGTTATATTTTTACTCATATAATCACTCTTTTTTATTATAATTAATAAAAATGTATAGATATGATGTTATTATAAAAATGGTCTAATATGAACTTGGTCTAATGTGAACAAATCAGTTGTTAGTTTTTAACCTTAAAGGGTTAGTTAAAAATGGTGACTTGTAACATCTTGTCCAGGGACTACGGATGTAAAAAAGCTTTTGGCTAACTCTGGTACATTTATAGGAATGTTTTATTAATGTACTACAATGTCCCTGTCAACTAAATAAAGTAAAAACAAGAAGTTCAGCTAAAAATGAAAATGTTATGTTTATCTGCTTACCCCCAAGGCATCCAAGATGTAGGTGACTTTGTTTCTTCAATAGAACACAAACTGAGCAGTTTAACTTAAACTGTTGCAGTCTGTCAATCCTGTAATGTCATGGTCTTGAGAGTCATAAAACAAACGCAAACAAAACCAAATTAAATCCTCTGGCTCGTGACGATATACTGATGTGTAAAGACACAAAACGATCAGTCTGTGCAAGAAACTGAACAGTATTTATATAGTTTTTTACCTCTGATTTTCACCGCAATGTCTAAACTGTCCTGAGCACATTCGCGTCTTCTTCTTCAGCCGTTAGGTGTCTTCTTCTTCTTGCTTTACGGCAGATCGCAGATTTTTAAGTGCATTACCGCCACCCATCTCTCAAGTGAACCATTGACATTCCCAATTGAGATTGTAGATAGAGTGTCAATGGTCCATTTGAGAGATAGGTGGCGGCAATGCACTTATAAGTCTGCGATCCACCATAAAACAAGAAGAAGAAGAAGACGCCTCATGTGCAGGCTGAAGAAGAAGACAAATTTTTTTTGAAGAAGTTTTCAAAAGTTTTATTTTTCAGGCCCCCAAAATGCTGTTGACATGTCAACGAAAGGCCAAACGCATAAAATGTTTTCTGTTTTTAAACCTTTTACCATGAAAACGCCCCCTAAATTTCAGAAAACTAGATAAAATTGCTGTGTAGATGATTCTAATAAAACAGCTGAGGGAGTAATGGGAAACTTGACACATACTTAGAGTTTTGTTATTTTTAATGGATTATTTTATATATTGTTGTTTCCATTCACCACTATAGAAGTTTACACAACCATGATGACTTCTGCTTCTGAGAACCCTGAAAACATGAAAACTGAACACTCAATGGTGTCTTTTAAATACCAAACGCATAATTGAAGCAGTCAAAATTTATGTCAAGAAACCTAAAAATGTTAACATTTTTGAGAGAGAGAAGTTAGCAAATTTTGAATATGTGTCTCCATCGTAGGTAATTCTTGGCGGTGGACGCATGTACATGACACCCAAGGGTACCCCTGATCCAGAATACCCCTCTTCATCCTCTCGCAAAGGGGATCGCAAAGACAAAAAGAACCTCATTGACGTCTGGCTAAGTGCTCGTAAGGTATCTCAAAGAAATCCATTTATCGCAGCACAAATTGTGATTCTAAACCACAATCTTACATCATGATCTGCTTTGTTTATTAGGGAAGGAACGCCCAATATGTCTGGAACAAAGAGCAGCTTACTGCAGTGAATGTTGAAACGACAGACTGCCTGATGGGTAATGCCGGTTTACAAAGATTTGACTGACTTGCAATATTTGTCTGCCAATATGACATTCTGATTCATATTTCTCATTCAGGGCTGTTTGAACCCAAAGACATGAGGTTTGAAGAGTTCAGGAATCGCACCCGTGACCCCTCTATAGTGGACATGACAGAGAAAGCCATTCAAATCCTCAGCAAGAATCCTAAAGGGTTTTTTCTCTTTGTGGAAGATAAGTATTTACTTACTCTGGTGTTACACTTGTCAAGATACTCTGCTAATAATGAATCGTGTGTCTGTTTGTGCTTTACGAGGTAGAATAGACCATGGACACCATGATGGGGTTGCCAAGCTTGCTCTGACTGAAACCATCATGTTTGACCAGGCAATCCAGAGAGCGTCTGAGCTGACCAGTGAATCAGACACTCTTACTGTTGTCACTGCAGATCATTCCCATGTCTTCACTTTTGGTGGAAATACACCACGAGGGAACCCTATTTTTGGTACATCTTAGTTTACTTCATGTCATGGAATTGATATAATTACAATGTCATTTCTGTAATTAAAACTCTCAGAGAGATTAGCATGGTAATATATATGGCTATGTTAATGTATTTGGTCTTGCTGGAATAGAACTGCTGCTGTGGCCAAGCATGTACTGAGACTTGCTACTGCCAATACATCTACAACATGCTGCTGTGAGCATGTAAGAAATACTGCTGCAGCACATATAACATATAAGATATAATCCCCATATACTGTATAACACACATGAAATCACAGCATAGCAGATCTATACAGGTGGAGCTGGGGAGGTGGGGGTTATCTGAAGATTAGCCAAGTATTTGAATGTTGAACAGCAAGCTCATTGGCTGCTGAGGCAAAAAGAAACCAATCACCTGCTCCATGTTAATAATGATGTGATTACATCAGATTGAGTTAGAACCTATCGGCCTGCTCCATCTAGAGTTTCGTGACAGAACTTTGTTTTACAACGAAAGGCATACTAATATACTATGTCTGTAGTATGTATACTGTGCAAAAGTACTGTAGATCCTCCCTATTTTCCCCTTTCTTTGTGCTTTCAGCCTTCGTTTAGCCTACTAAGTTAGCATAGCATTAACCGGTTAAGATCTTTTGATTATCTAGAACAAGACACCAAAAATAATTAAAAAAGTAATAACGTAAACAGCTACCATTTTTACTTTGACTCATTTAATCAGACTATTGAAAGTTAAGAATGTTAAATATGTACTTTAAGGTAACAAACTAGAAACTGCTTCCCTTGCAAAAAAAAAAGTGTTTAATTGTACTGAATGTGCACTTGTAGTGTACTTCAAATCTTAAAAGTATATTACAAAACTGTACTTGCGGATAATATAATATTCATGAAATAAAAGCTACTGAAGTGTACTTAAAGTGAGAACGCTTTAACAATTCTGTTTCTTAACACACTTGAGTACACTTTTAAAAAAGTACCATTCAGTGGGTTGTTACATATGTGTAGTTACACAAACATTAGGACTGTAGATACTATGTTCCAATGTGTACTTACACTGTGGTTACACACTATGTACACATCTAGTTACCATGTAAGTACACAGGTATTAGGGACACCTAATATAAAGTGGGACCTTCTGAATAACATGCTATCACACTACTTATTTTGTAGTATGTAGTATGAATACTTAGTACAGTGTGTGAATTTTCTGGAGAGCTGGCGTTGCATTGCACAGCCATTGTTTCAGTTTTTTTATTATTATTATTATTATTATTTTATCTTTCTTTCAGGTCTGGCACCCAAGAAGGGTGAGGATAGTCTTCCATACACTAGTATATTGTATGCTAATGGACCAGGATACAATTATGTGAACGGAACAAGAGGAAATGTTTCAGCAGTGGATCATTGTAAGTGCTGACATAATTTACTATCTGTCCATTATATTGCTGTCAAACACTAAAATCATACCTTATTCTATTTGTAGATAGTGAAGAGTACATGCAACAAGCTGCTGTTCCTTTAGAATCAGAGACACATGGAGGGGAAGATGTGGCTATCTACGCAAAAGGCCCAATGGCTCATCTTTTTCACGGAGTCAAAGAACAGAATTATGTGGCCCATGTGATGGCTTATGCAGCGTGTCTTGAGCCATACACTAACTGCCCACTGCATCTTGATGGCTCAGGGGGCTGTAAAATCACTCTTTCAGGGCCTCTTGTCTCAATAACCGGCGTGTTTTGGCTTGTCATGAGATGATCGACTCTACTGCATGAGTGATTGAGGCTCCAGGACTCTTTGGGGCTTTTTTGAGATTTATAACCCAAATAGTTTATATTGAAGTTTGGTGCTCTGCAGAATTGCAATGCTGTGTATATAAATGTAAAGTTTTTTTTTCATGGATGTATTTTATAACCAGATATTTTTGTATATATTGCAAAATGGAAGACTCTTTTGCACTGTGACTATAAATTTCAAACATGTGAGAACAATAAACTTTCTAAAAAAACATTACTCACATTGTCAATGTTATCAGCCTTGTGATTAAACTTGTCAGAAAAAGCCGTCAGATATCGAAAGCAATTATATATCCATTACTGTATGAGGGGGTTGAAAACTAGCTGTAAGGTCATGATAAACATATCTATAAATCTTAATTACATTTGATTTAAATCCAGTTCCAGTGACTATTTTGCATGCAGGGAATGCATGAACTGATAAATGCTGAGTGCAATGCAGTTTACATTGTATAAAAGCATTTGCCAGATCCATAAATGTAAATAATGTTGTGCACTTTTAGACATGGACCATCAGCAAGGCAGATTAATCAATATTTTGCACGCTATATTTACAGGCGATCTTGTTGATTCACTGATTTATTGTAGGATCAAAAGTGTACTTTGCACAGAACAGTGCAGTACAGTACAGTACATTTTAGCAAGGAACAGAAGAGAATAAAGAACAGAACAATTTAGTAAATTGTAAGTTCAGAACAGAAATGCACAGAGCAGGTTAGACGAGTACATTTTCATAATTCAGTTTAGTGCAGATCACTGAATTTCACTACAAAACAGAACAGTATCGTTCAATGCAGAACAGAACACTTCAGTAAGGAATTAGACAGTACAGAACAGTTAACAAATAAAATTTATAAGAGCAGTAAAGTTCATTTAAGAAATATATATTGTAGTAAAGAACAGCACAGTTCACTAAGGAACAGTAAAATTCAGTAAAGAACAGAACAGTGAAGCGCAGTTCAGCACAGAACGAAACAATTCAGAATAGAACAATTCTGTAAAGAACAGTTTCAGTTTATTCAATCAGTTCAGTGAAGATCAATTCACTAAAGAACAGTTCAGAATAGAAGTCTCAATTTATTCAGTCAGTTTAGTGCAGATCAGTTCACTAAAGAACAGTTCAGAATAGAACAGTCTCAATTTATTCAGTCAGTTCAGTGCAGATCAGTTCACTAAAGAACAGTTCAGAATAGAACAGTTCTGTAAAGAACAGTTTCAATTTATTCAGTCAGTTCAGTGCAGATTAGTTCACTAAAGAACAGTTCAGAATAGAACAGTTTCAATTTATTCAGTCAGTTCAGTGCAGATCAGTTCACTAAAGAACAGTTCAGAATTGAACAGTTCAGTAAAGAACAGGAAAAAACATAGAAAAATTTAGACCAGAACAGTCTTGAGCTGCATATTACTGTAAATAATGGTTCAGTTCAGTAAAGAATAGAACAGTACTAAACAGTTCAGTAAAGAACAGTATAGGGCAGAGATGTTCAGCGTAGAACAGAGCAATTAACTGAAGAACAGTACCATACAGAACAATTCAGTAAGGAACAGAAAAGTGCAGTGCAGTTCAGCACAGAACAAAACAATCCAGTACTGCACAGAACAGCTCAAAAGGGTAAAGCACAGAATGGTTTAAATCAGTAGAGTTTAATTTTTGATTTTTAATTTAGTTCAGTGCAGATCAGTTGATTCATATACAGTTCAGAACAGAATAGAATTGAACAGTTCAGTGAAGAACAGAATAGTGCACTGCAGTGCAGTTCAGAAAAGAACAGAACAATTCAGTAAATAATTGGACAGTACAGAACAGTTTAATTCGATAGGTTCAGTTACTAACTGTACATTGCAATAAAGTACGGTATATTTCAAAATAACTGTAAAGAACAGTATAGCACATAAAAGCGCAATTCACTAAAGCCCAGGTCAGAAAAAGAAAACCACAGAACAGTACAGCAATTCATTCAAATCAGTTTTCATAGCATATCATATGGTCACGAATGATCAGTATGATCATAAGTTCATGTTGCAAAAGAGGGAATGGGAACTACAAATGACCTTTGTTCTGAGAGAAGGCTATAAACAGAAGGGCATCAAATTGTCTTACAGAGCTGTCCGTGCTGCTGCAGTCGAGCAAACCATGGCCACACAACATACCCTACTGATTATTGGAATATTTGTTTTAGCAGGATTTGATGGATGTTTCTCCGTTATTCCTGGTAAGTGCTATTCCACAGTTAGCAATTATTCTTTTTCTCCCCAAACAAAGAGAATGAAATAGTGTTTCTTTTCTGGAATCAATTTAGAAGAGGAGCAGAACCCAAACTTCTGGTATGTTAAGGGTAAACAGGCTCTTCATACATCCCTCTCCATGAAGCCCAACCTGCAACGTGCTAAAAATCTCATTCTCTTCCTCGGAGATGGTGAGTTAAATAGAAACCACTTTTTTATTTTAATTTTTTTTTTTCTTATTTCTTTTTTTTTTTTTTTTTTTTGTATTTTATAATCCAGTATGTATATTATCTTGCACCCTGAACAATTTTAGCCACAAATTAGCCTTCTAGACATTTCTAGATTTGGGGATTTTGTCCAAATTTATTTGCCAAATACAGTAAATCTTAAATAAATCTGAATTTTGGATTGCAGTTCTGCAAAGTAAAGATCCGTTCACATCAAGAACGATAACTATAAAGATAAATATTACGTTAACTGTACTGGCATCTAGACTAACAGACTATAATGTCTGTGCATACTGCAATTATGTTGTCAGCAACTTTCAGTGCTCAAGCTCTTTAAAGTCTGGTGGATTCTGATTGGCTGTCAATGCTTTTATCATTCATCGTCTGGAATAAAATTCATTCTCATAGTGATTCCTATTGTTAACTAAAGCTAAAACTATTAAGATTGTGCTCTGTAAATGAAATGAAGCTGAAATTAAATTATTAGATTAATTATAATTAATTGATTCATTTACACACACTAAAAAATAAATTAGAAACTGTTATAGCACTGTTATAAAGGTGACACACTGTTATTACATATTACACTAGTGACCAAAGTCCTAATAAACATTTCACAAAAGATTAGATTAGATAATCAGATTGTTTGCTGCAGGATCGCTTAATCAGTTGTACTTATTTAACTAATATATTGAATGTTGTAAAACTAATCAATAGATCATACCAAAAGGATACTGTATTTAATACAGATAAAATTGATAATATTACTGCATGGACTAAGATAACCAATAAATCATAAATTACTTATGCAGTTAGTTATATGTAGAAACTGCTATAAAATTTTAAATCCGTCTAAAGATGCAAACTATGGAAGCCCGTTTCCACCACTGAATAAAAAATAAAAATGGTAATTTAGACTTTTTATCTCACATCTACCATAACAAACACACAACACTTTTTTTTTTTCCTCTCTCAAATTTGCGAGTTTGTATCCCCCAATTCTGACTTTTTTCTTTTGCGAGTTTGTATCCCCCTTTGCGAGTTTGTATCCCCCAATTCTGACTTTTTTCTTGCAATTCTTACTTATAAACTCACAATTGAGATCCCAATTCTGACTTTTTTCTTGCAATTCTTACTTATAAACTCACAATTGAGATGGGGGGGGGTCCTTACAGTTCCGAGCTTACAGTATATCTCACAATTCTGACTTTTTCTCAGAATTGCATGATATAAACTCACAATTGCCTGTTACAAAAGTCAGAACTGCAAGATGTAAACTTGCAATTCTGAAAAATAAAATCACAATTCTGAAATAAAGCCGCAATTGGTTTTTTTTTTTAGTTTTTTTCTCAGGATTATGAGTTTATATCTTGCAATTCTGACATTATAATACACAGTTTTGAGTTTATGTCATGCAGTTCTCTGAAAAAAAAAGGTCAGAATTATGAGATAAAAGTCGCAACTATCTTTTTTATTTATTATTCAGTGGCAGAAACATGCTTCCATAGCAAACTCAAGGATATATTGATAGAATTTTTACGAATAAATACATGTCTTATGTGGCTTAAAGTTGTGCAATGTGTTCTTTTTGACATGCAATAGGCATGGGAATCAGCACTGTGACTGCAGCAAGAATTATGAAGGGACAGATGGAAGGGAAGACAGGAGAGGAGAGCGTCCTAGCCATGGACACATTCCCTCATCTCGCTCTCTCCAAGGTGCAGAAAACTCACTGGCTAGATTGATGATAGACTGACAGATCTGAATACTCTTAACAATAATACTGTGTTTGTTTTTGTCCCTGTGTAGACCTACAATGTCGATCAGCAGATGCCTGACAGCGCAGCAACAGCCACTGCATATCTCTGTGGTGTGAAGGCAAACTATGGCACTCTGGGCCTCAGTGCAGCTGCACGCCGCAGAGACTGCAGTTCTTCTAAAGGCAATGAGGTCAAATCAATTCTGCATCAGGCAAAGATGGCAGGTAATTGCAAGGAAGACTAAACACATGGACAGTTAACTTATTAATGCACTGATTTTTCCCTCAGGTGTTCAGAGTAAAGCAGATGTTCAGTTCAGAGTTAACCATATGAACATATTGTGCATTACTTTTGAAATTTGAAATGTATTTTGCATGTAAAGATGATTTCAAAACTGCAAAATTAGGGACTGGTGGGTACATGTGGAATACACATCCATTTGAGTGAAAAACCAACAAACTTGTGACTATATCTCACAAGTGCAACTTCATATCTCATAATTTCAACTTCGATTCTCGTAATTCTTACTACAGTGACTTTATTTCTTTATATTTCACAATGTGACTTTATATCGCAATTGTGATGTTATGTAATCATTACTATTTATCATCGTTACAACTTTATACCGCACAATTTTGACTTCTTGCCATCACGACTTCATCGCAATTACAACTTTGTTTCACACAATCTGTTGTTATTTCATCTTTTTTCATGTAATTGTGAAAATATCCCACATCATAACCATTATAACTTTTAACTTACTACCTACAAACCAACAATACCCACAATATCTATTATCTTACAATACTGACTATATTTCTGTATCGCACAATGTGACTTCATATCTCAATTGCGACTTATTTACCTCACAATTTCAACTTCTTTTTTGACGTTATTGTGACTTTATTAAAATTACAGCTTAATATCACACATTCTAAACCCCACCTTTGGAACTCCCTTCCCCTGATATTCGTAACAGTGATTGCCTGCTGACTTTTAAAACACGTCTTAAGACATATATTTTTATATAGGCTTTCTCATAATGTTTTATAGAGTCTTTAGTGCACTTTATCTGTATATGCGGAGTGTTTGGTGTGGGTTTTTTCTTTTTTTTTTTTTTTTTTTTTTTACTGTGTAGTGATTTGTTTTTTTTATTTATTTTTTATCTGTGCTTGGTTGTGAGGTGACCTTGGGTGTTTTGAAAGGCACCATTAAATAAAATGCATTATTATTATTATTATTATTATATCTCATAATTTCAACTTTATGTCTAATAACTGTGACTTTACGGTATATATCTCACAATTGCCACTTTATGTGTCACAATTTGAACTTTATATCTTAATTTATCTCTCCCAATAATGACTTTGAACTTGTGACTCATTTTCATACAGTTTGACAGAACAGCTTGAACATTACTACCCTTTGTACTTTCATTTATATCTTTTAATGGGTTGAGGCTGATCTAATCTTTGACAACGCCACACTGTTGAAGGCAGTATAGGTTACGTAATTTGCTCATAATAATTACCTTGGACTGGTTTTGTATTTTCAGGGAAGTCTGTTGGCATAGTGAGCACGGCACGTGTCCAGCATGCATCACCTGCCGCCAGTTACTCCCACACCCCTGAAAGAGGCTGGTACAGCGATAAAGATCTGCCCTCTGAAGCCGTCACAGGTGGATGCAAGGACATTGCATACCAACTCGTCCATAATACTGATATAAACGTAAGACCCTAAACTGGTAAACTTCGCACAGCATTGAACTATAGATAATAAGTTGCTGACTACAGTCTCACTTGTGAAATCCCTCTGTAATTTTATTGTAGGTTATTTTAGGTGGCGGCAGGCAGTACATGTTTCCCAATGAAATGGTTGATCCTGAATACGCCACAGTTACGGGAAGCCGAAAGGACAAAACAAACCTTGTTGATGTGTGGTTAAGAAGCAGAAATGTAAGTCAAACAACTACTAAAAATGAAAATTCTGTCATCATTTATTTACCCTCATGAAGTTACAAAACTAAATTTTGGAACACAAAAGGAGATGTTTGGAAGAATGTCCTGGTTGCTCTTTTCCATACATTGGAATGAGGATTTTTTTTTTTTTTTTTTTTTTTTAAATTGAAGTCAATATTTATGCATATCTCGCACCATTTGCAAATCTCATTCATGCATGTCCATACTCAATTGTCACAAGAGCCAACCCAAGGTCATGATTGATGTGACACTTTAATGCGTGACTCGAGCTATCCATTCCCATTCAATCCAATGGCAGTTTTGGTCAGTTCACATATTGGGTAACATCTCCATTTGTGTTCTGTGGAAGAAAGTCAGTCTCTAGAACAACACGAGGATGAGTCAATTTTGGACTAACTATACCTAACACCAAACAACCACTTTTTTTTTCTTTAGAATGCCAAATATGTGTGGAATAAAAATGATTTCGATGCTGTCAATGAGCACAAAACTGATTACTTGATGGGTAAGGCCACCTCCTCCTCCATTTGGAAAGAAACCCTCCACCTGTTATGTTGATCTACATCCTTACAGCTTAAAATTACTATCAGTGGTTCTCAACCTTTTTGATTCCAAAGTCCCCCATAGTCCACAACAATATTCAAAGGCTCCATGACTTTTCCAGTAGTTTTAATCCTTACTAAATGTATTAAATGAAAAAGCATTAAGGATAATGATTCTTTATTTATTTATTTAACTTTTTTAATGTCTACCCAATAAAATATTTTAGAGTTTGAGTAGAAAAGGCTCATATATCTAGGCTTTTCAAGACTGTGGGAATCCTGGTTCTTCTAAGGAAACAAACAATTGTTGAGAGAGGTGAATTACAATAAGAAATATCTGGATTTTTTTAGTTACTTTAGTTCATTTTAATGCTTCTCGAGGCCCCCTTGTAAGTTTGTACCCAACTGTAAAAAAAAAAAATTAAGTTATAGAGAATAGAGTAATAGAGAAATAGAAATACAATTTCTATTTAAAAATTTCACAATAAATACAACGTATTACTTGCTGTATCTTTGTAATTAATTGTGACACTTACTAGCAATTTGTGAGACAATTTTTCAACACCAATTTTTTCCAGTATAGTGGAGCCCGGCCTCCTGGTTGAGAACCACTGATTTATATGGTCTACGTCATAAAAACAAGTCATTTTCAATAATCACCTAATCACATTTCTTGGTTAAATTGGTAATATATATATCACATTTTAAATCAGTAATTCTCAATGTGTTTTAATGCTGTTGTTTTAATTGTTGCGCTCAGGGCTTTTTGAGCCAAAGGACACCAGGTACGAGCTGGAACGCGATCCTTCAATGGACCCATCGTTGACTGAAATGGTGGAAAAAGCCATCAAGATTCTTCGCAGAAACTCGAAAGGATTCTACCTCTTCGTGGAAGATAAGCTGATATTATGTCTTGTTTCTATTGCGTAGCCCATATGATGTGTTGAGTGTACTTATGCTTGTGTGTTTTCTTTCCTTTACGTGGGCGAATAGATCATGGCCATCACGCAGGGCAGGCCAAGTACGCTTTGACGGAGGCTGTGGAATTTGACAGGGCCATTGCACGGGCGGCTGAGCTGACGAGTGAACTCGACACCTTGTCCGTGGTCACTGCTGACCATTCCCATGTGTTTTCCTTCGGTGGCTACTCTTACAGGGGCAATTCTGTGCTAGGTACACAAACACCAAATTCTTCCATGAGCTGCTGAAAACCAAACTTACTGCACATGGCTTGAAAGGATAGTTTACCAAAAACAATTGAAATTCTGTCATCATTTACTCAAACCTTTTGTCGTTTCTAACTTTTAAGACTTTCTTAAGAAGATATTTTGGAAAAATGTCTTGTTTAAACAGTGAAAGTCAATTAGGATGCAATATTTTGTTGTTTTGGACGCTACTGACTTTCGCTGTATGGACAAAAACTGTTGAAACATTCTTCAGAATATCTTCTTTTGTGTTCCTCAGAAGAAAGAGAGCCGTACTGGTTTGGAACAACATGATGGAGGGTAAATGATGACAAAAAATTGGGGGTTTTGAATGAGCCATTATTTCCGCTTAGGTTTTGAAATATTTGCCCAGTAGAAATACATGTTTCTCAGCAAGAACAGATTTGATGGTATTAGGGGATTATTATTTACTTTTTTGTTTTTAGGCGTTTCTTATTCAAAAGCAGAGGATGGTAAGAGCTTTACTAATGCACTTTACGGGAACGGTCCAGGATACCAGATGGGGGATGGAACTCGTCCTGACATGAATGAGACAGTCTCAAGTAAGTTTTATGAGTTTAATTGTTATTCCCTCAGGTGCAGAAGAGCATTTTTAAGTCCATGGCACATGCTCTGTGTTTTGGCAATGCAGACGCCCCATCTTGTGGTCATGCGTGTTACAGCAAAAAAATCTAACAAAACTCTTTTCTCTCACATTAAAGGTAGAATTCACCAAAAACACTGCACCAAAAATCATTGCACTAAACGATCATATGACTCCTGAAGACTTGAAATATAGCAAATCAGTTGTATTTATGGTGTTTTTTTTTTTTTTTTTTGAAACTCCTGATATGTGAACATTTTTTAAAATCTCACTTTTTGTGTCTCAAATCAGAAAAGTCACACTGTATGAGTTTGTTACAATGATCATTTTTGATAATTAATAACTGTATAATGTAGTTGATTCATATCTGACTGTTCTTCGCAGGCAGTGATGAATATCTTCAGCAGGCTGCTGTACCTCTAGATTCAGAAACTCATGGTTCTGAGGATGTCGCTATTTTTGCCAAAGGCCCAATGGCCCACCTCTTCCACGGAGTCCAAGAGCAAAGCTACATACCTCATGCTATGGCTTACGCTGCCTGTATTGAGCCCTACACTGACTGCCTGCTAGAAGACTATGGTGTTTGCACTCAGTTCAGCCTCATGGTTCTTATGCTGAGCTTGCTGTCCTCACTCACATTCCTGATATAATGTGACTAAAGGGGGTGGGGTGTAATTTACACAGCATTCTTTTATATTTGCATCCCAATACATTTGCACATTTTTCCCATTTAACTGCAACATTTAGACAACCGACAGAAAAGCAGGATAACTTCTGCATTGGATCTGTGTTTGCAATTAATGTTGGTTGAGATATAATTTAAATCCTCTGTGAGGACATGAATAAGCGGTGGAAAAGGGCTGATTAATGTATGCCAATAAAATCTGCAAATCCAAGAAGCTGTGCTTACATTTACATTGTACTCACGTTTCTTTAGTGACCCTAAAAACACTGAACAAATGGCAATGTAAATGTATTTTATATATATATATATATATATATATATATATATATATATATATATATATATATATATATATATATATATATATATATATATATATATAAAATTAGATTCAAATATTTACCATCAAAATGCTGACTATTATGAATATTGTGGATATTGGGAATAGTGTGATCAAATGGTGTCATCTTCAGGTAAAAGACAATAAGTAGTTTAAAACATATCAACTGTGCTATTGTTTCAAACGAGTAAGATGTGTAAATCCCTTAAATGTATTGTGAGATGTGATATTTTTATAACAGTAATTAACCTACAATACATTTTGTTTGTACATGGAAGAGGACTTACCTCGCAAGTTCATACGTGAGACTGAAAAACATTCAAAGAAAGAATAAACCTCATTCCACCTTCATCCATCCTGTACTTCATGGGTCCTTTTAAAAATCTGGTGAATTAATTAATTAATTTAAATTAAAATACATTTTAATTTGAAAGAAAATTAAAGGGATAGTTCACCCAAAAATTTAAATTAGCCCATGATTTACTCACCCTCAGGGCATCCTAGGCGTATCTGACATTCCTCTTCCAGATGAAGTCACAGTTATATTAAAAATGTCCTGGCTCTTCCAAGCTGTATAATGGCAGTGAATGGTGCCCCTGTTTTTGAAGCCTAAAAACTGCATCCATCTATCATAAAACTACTCCACACGGCTCCAGGGTGTTAATATAGGCCTTCTGAAGCGAAACAATGCATTAGTGTATGAAAAATATAGATTTTTTAAAATTAATAAACTGTAATCTCCAGCTTCCGGTCGCTCAAAGCAGGCACAACAAGGTGTTCGAGTGTATGACGTAGCAGAAGACGCAACGTAAGAAGAGTGTAGCCTCGCGAGAACCAAGTTTTGTTTACAGCACAGGGAAACCATGTGAAGAAGAACTATCCCTTTAAAGTGGACATAAACAACACGGTTTTTGCCAGTCTCAAATTAATCTTGAGTACCTAGAGTAGTATCCTGGAGGTGTGTCGTGGCCAGAGCTAAAGAATCGCTTCTGGGAGAAGTGTCCATACAAGGAATTCTGCCCTTTATGAGGTCATACAGGACCCGCCCTTTATGAGGTCATACAGGACCATACAAGGAAAAAAAAAAAGTTTTGAAACTTGTGCCAAAATGGTGGTGAGATTAGAGGAGGTGTTTTTGAAGTGTTGTCAGGAAAGTTTGAGGTTGGATGATATTACAACCAACATAGCTCAAATATTTTACATAGATGAACACATAAACAAGACTTTTAAATGGGTCATATGAAGCGATTTCAAGTTTGTCTTTCTCTTTGGAGTGTTACAAGCTGTTTGTGAATAGATAAGATCCCTAAAGTTGCAAAGACTAAATTTTCAAACCCAAAGAGATATTCTTAATAAAAGTTATGACTTGTCCACGCCCTCCTAAAACGCCTCGTTTAAACACACCCCCACATGTCTACACCACTTTGTGGGAAGATTTGCATAACACAGCCCAAATGTTCACGCAAAGAATGAAGGCGTAACTTTGATTCTCACTGTTGCCGCCGGCGTCATGTCTTGGAGACACTGTTTCATTGTGAAAGCGAAACAACTTTGTTTGAAAGTCGCGTCTGCTCACAACAACGATCAAAAACAAAAGAACACAACCAATAATTAACATAAGCGTGCAAGCGGCACAGTTGGAGATGGATGGCATCGGTGACAGGATGGAGGAAGCAGTGGATATCGGCCATCGTCTCAGCCCACGGAAAAAGGATGGTACATGCAGATCTATAATTATCTTATTTGGTTTTCATCGTAACCAAGACACTGTCTGGCAGGCTGCCAGAGATAGTACATTTCTGTGGGACAGAGAAGAGGCCTGATCCCCAGAAGACAGGGTGGCAAGAGAAATATTTTGCCCCAGTCTAGAAGGCCAGAGATGAAGGGGAAAATGCTTCTTTCCGCAGAACTTTTTCTCTGATTGATGGAAAGAGATTTGACTTTGCCAATGTGAAGCAGGATGTATATGCATTCTTCTGTTCTCCCTTGATATAGCTGATTAGCTCAGTAAATTAATGCCTCAAATTTGGCTAGAGATTGATCTTTCAATGATTCAATCCTCACAGTGAGTACTGCTTAGTTTTACTCTCAAGTCATATGCTTCATTTTCCTAATTTACTTTTACAACCTTTATGTTTTGCCAGTCATTGTTGGCATATTTTTATAAAGACCTTTTTTGTCATGTTTAAAAAGTATTTATCTTGTCCAAGATTGTTATATAAGATTATATAAGGTCATTATGTTTGTTCTAAGACCTCAGTTGGTTGTATATCATTGGTTAAGGCAAAGTTTCCGTACAGTTTCTTCAGTTGTTGGTACATACTTTATTCCTTCTTTTTTTGTCTTTCTCTATTTGTCATGGATTTCAAGTTCAGTTCACTTTCTGTTATGTCTTTGAATGTTAGAGGTATGCGTGATATGATAAAGAGGAAAGCTATTTTTTTGTGAGTTGGATGTTAAATTCTGGAAGAATCAATGGGGTAATATAATTTATTGTAGCCAAGGTTCTAATCATTCTGCTGGGGTTTCAATTCTTTTGCACAAATTAAAGGGGCAAATTCCTGAGATAACAACTTCTAGTGAAGGCAGATGGATCATTATGTCACCAGAGAAAGATAACTCTATCTTTATTATCTATTATCTAACTTATATGGCTGTAATTTTCTTACTGCTAACAAAATATTTTTTTCTCAGATTTATTATTTTCTCCATAAAGTTTCTATTTGTTAAAGATGTATCTCATTCATTTCCCCCCCTCTCTGATTGTCGCTGGAGCCAGGGAACGAGGAGATGAGGATTAATCTTCACAATCTTTAACAGAAACAAAAGCAGGGAGCATCAAGAATGCCAGAGACAAGAAATGACGTAAGACAACAGACACTAGACACAGGCAAACATAATTAATAAACACAGGTGGATCTAATAGAACTCAAATGGGAACAGGAACAGGAAAACCAAATATGGGCATGGAAACACATGGGGAGCAAAACACACATAAAACAGGAACAGAGTCTGACACTGATCATAAACAAATCATTTTAAAATTAGGTTGTAATGATGAGAGTCTAAAGTTACATGGTTATTCGAAATTGAATAATTCTCTCTTAAATTATAAAATCTCCAAAGACCATATTAAACAATTATTTAAGTATATATTTTCTGATAAAAGTCATAATGGATAGTGAGATAAATGGGAATTTTTCAAATACAGGGTCAGAAAAATAGCTATAAAGAGAAGTAAAGAATTAAAAATAACTAACAAATAAATAAATTACTGAACAAATGGAAAAAAAATTAATAGTGGGTAATTTGTCTCAAGAAGAAATGCTAGAATTAAGGGAATTACATTTCCAAATGAATCCGGTCGAGAGCTAAACGGCTGGAGGAGGGAGAGGTGAATTCTAGTTCTTTTGCACTGGAGAAAACGAACGGCAAAATTAATTATTTGACTGCTCTTAATATCAATGGGGTCAATTTTATATCTACTTTTGTCCCAAAAACATCTACATTTCTATATTTGATAAATATACGACAATTTAGTCAATAAAGTGCAAGCTCGTGTTCCAGTTATTGATGCTGACCTTAAAGCCTTCTGTGTTTCTTATTTGACCAGTGAGGATGTTGGACTTGAACTTCATTCTATGAAGAATGATAAAACTCCAGGTAGTGATGGATTAACTATAGAGTTTCATACATTCATTTCTGGGCATTAATTAAACACCCATAGCTTTGTATGTATAATGACTGTATTATTCTGAAGGTTATGATAACATTAATGAAACGATGTATTACCCAAACCGGACAAAGACACTCTTTTTTATAGATATTTGGCGTCCAATTATAAAATTTTAGTCTTGGTATTTGCAAACAGATAAAAAACCAGTTGGTTGCTGAGACACAATCCAGTTTTGTAAAAGGTAGGCACATCAGTAACAATGTAAGACTTGTTTGAGATCTTCTAGCAGATTTTGTACATTCCAAAGATTCTTTTCCATGGAGGTAAAAAAGGGCACTTTTCTATAAACACTACAATTTATAGATCGATCATACTGGGAAAGCACCATCATATAGTGCCCTCACACACTCAACTGATCATTTTACACAGCACTCACTTACAGTAGTTTTGCAGATGTAAGGGATTCTCAAAGGACCATCAGTCAGAGACCTCACCCAGTTAATCAGTCCATCAATCAGGTCTGTGACCTAAAAGATCTGCAAATGCAGGGTAATATTTATGGAAGTGTACATAAGACTGTACGAGTAAATTAAGTTTGCATGCGCAAGAGAAGCTTTGTAAAGGTGTAAATCACATTTCAAGCGTAAGAAAAAAAATGATTTGCAGCATTTTACTGTTACTCGTAAGTTCATGTATTGAAAAAATGCAGCTTCATGCTAAAGCAAAATAAATATGTTCTGCATTCTTCTTCTTTTCTTTTTTTTTTTTTTTTTTTTTTTTTTATTATGCAAACAGACTATTACATGACTTCTTGTGCATGTGGGGCAAAATGTTCCCGAAATAAACCGATATGTACAGCTCTGTCTTTCTTTTCTCTTCACTTACAATTTTTGCAAGCGTGAGGGGGAGGGCGGGGCCACCACCTTGTAGCCAATCACATGAGGCTCTCGCTGGCTCTCCATTTATGCTGCGTTCCAGGCAGGTTTTTGAGCCCGTAAGTCACGACTTCAAACCACGACTTTGTAGTGTTCCAAGCAAGTCACGCCAAACTGCCTGAGCGCAAGGAATTGTAGCTAGATTATTAATTTTATTGCAACGTTATATTATCCTAAAGTCTATTTCTACCGTGTACCACTTGCATAAACTCCGCATCCGTAGGCAATATTATCCGTAGGGGCTGCCACTGTTGTTTCGCTGGCTATGTGACGTCAGAGCTGGGAACTGGGAGTACATCGATCTAGTACGAGTTCACGGGTGGGATTGACGGGTTTGTGGTTCCAGTGCACTTTCACGGGTAGGAGGTTGGAAAAACACAGGTTACAGGTTGCCTGGAACGCGGCATTACTCTTGTCTGATTGGTTCAATAAACACATCACACGCCAAAACATGTTTGCCATCCTCTCTGAAAACCCTCAGCCTACGTTTCCACTAACTTGAGAGACAAACAATGACATAACTACACATCCAGCCCACAAACAAGCATAATTCAACACGATCTTAATGGACTAAAGTCTTCTGGCCTTGAAATTGCTGATAAAGGGTGCTCTTCAACAACATACTTACATTGGGCGTATTTATGTAGCATGCACAGATGCATCCAGACATGAAGGACTGCTGGGTTTCTGATGAAAAGCAATGGGATTTATTGATACCTACTGTAAGAAGGTCTTACAAGGAGACGAGAAAAACAGTTTTCAAAAGTTTGTGTTTTCAGGCCCCCAAAAACACCATTTTCATGTAAATGAATGGACAAACATCCCAAAAAGTTTTCATCTCATGTAAACGTCCCCCCAGATGTTAGATATTTACAAACAAGCTAAAGAAAAACTGACAAAAGCTGCTTTCAGACAAATGAAAATGTAGCCATTATTGGTACTACTAGCAAAATATGATCTTTTCTGATTAGCAAAAGACTTATTTAGCAGCTCTTGTCAGAATGAGGGACAGCATGGATATATGCGTAATTACTTAATTCTATTTACAACGAAAACTGCTAAATTCATGGTACTTGTGTAAACCAGAAGTAGCTCTCAACTCACCTTTCAAAACTGTTTTATGTGTTTCTGTCTATTGAAATTACAGTACAACCCATTGAATGCACTGTACAGCCTTATTTTCAGCCTAGATCTATTCATATCCATTGTGTGTGTGTGTGTGTGTGCAGTTTTAAGATATTCACTGATAAAGATGATGGTTTACTAAGTTAACTTTGGCAAAATGCACTAGTGTGACTCCCGCGTGTGACCTCACAGCCCCAACAAACATGGCGACCGTCGCTTGACAAGTTAGTTATGTTTCTATAGCAACGCTGCAACTCTCGCGATAACAGAGAGTGCGAGACTGACTGCGGCGCCCTGTTTCCTTTCGCCGCTGTAAATGGGCAAGTGCGCGAGCTCCGGCGAAATTCAAGTCATCAACGGTCGCAAACTTTAGTCACAGACAGCGTTTAACTCTTGTTTGTAGGTACGCGATACATCAGCGGTTAATAAATCAAGCCAGAGTGTTGTTTCTGAAGCGCCTCGGCGTGGTGTGGTGGTTTGTTTGAGGCAGAAACAGTGTAAAAGAGGAGTTGTGGTTTGACGGTTATGGCAGCACCGCGACCCATCAAAGGGATCCTGAAGAACAAATCCAGTATCAAAGCCCGACCCGAAGAGCCAGTCCAGGACACTTCCGAACCAGGAGCTCCTATAAACTCTGAAGACGACCAGCAGTGAGTAACAAGTCTTTAAAACAGGTTAAATCAGTCCGTACGCGCGTCTGTGGCAGTGTGACAGTGCACCGGGAGACCTGTCAATCAAACTGCTCTGATGCTGACAGTGACGTGCACTAGTGCACTAAACCAGTCCTGTGGTCCCAGTTCAGCTGCTTCCAGTTAGATTACTGGGTTAGGAGCGAAGGCTGCTAGTAGGCTAGCCACTGACCAGTCATGCTAAACGAGACCATCCTGCTGAAACCAACCCAAATCCATCCTCTTCTTTACTGACCCGCTGTTTTCTGATCAGTCCCTGAGCCTGTTATTTACATGCACAGCTCGAAGGGGTATCTGAAATATGGGTTCAAATGTAGCAAAAGTGTTGTTTTATATTTAACAAACATAAATTATGTAACAACACTGATATTTTAATGTTAAAGATGCACTAATGTGCTGTATAACGTTTTATTAATAACATTATTATATACAGTCATTCAAATTAAATACAAATAGGACATTCAGATGGTTAGGAGTCTCTTAAGATCAATTCCTATGTTAAAATATGAGTAAATGTGATTTCATCACTTGATTAGCATCAAGTGGGCGAATCTCCGAAAACCTTCCAAGAGCATCTACATCTGTGAGAGCTATTTCACCCCAAAACAAAAGGACCAAAAATAAATATTTGCTGAAGCCTATTTAAAAGGAATTGTTTATATTATAACGTTAATTAGCCTACTATATATTAATATATATTAATTGCTTCAAATGTACAGTGATGAGAATGTTTCTATTACATTTAAATACTTAATATTTATGAATATATCACACTACACAAATCTTAATGTTCTAAACAGTTAATTAAAACTGAAACTAAAATAAAAAAACATTTTTGTTACTTGAAATATAATATCTCATAATTATGATCATAATAATTGAAATATAATCTAAACATTAACTGAAATAAAGTAAGATAAAATAAAATTTTATTTCAGCAACATTTCTAAAATGTAATTTAACTTAAAAAATAATAAAACTGTATTAAAAATAATAAAAAATATTTATATAATCTCACACACACACACACACACACACACACACACATATATATATATATATATATATATAAATCACATATTACAATATATATATATATATAAAATCACAATTACAATTAATGTTGCCACAATTACCAAACAAAGCAAAAAATAAACAAACAAATCAAACTCAACTTATTTTACTTTCCTAAATTAAAACTCCACCCCAAAATAAAAATAAAATCATTAAACAAATAACCTAATGTCGTTCCAAACCCATAAAAGCTTCGTTCGTCTTACCTTCGGAACACAATTTAAGATATTTTGGATGAAAACCGGGAGGCTTGTGACTGTCCCATAGAATGCCAAATAAATAACAGTGTCAAGGTCCAGGAAAGTATGTAAAGCATCTTCAGAATACTCCATCTGCCATCAGAGATGTCGTTATTTTAAGAGACAAGAATACTTTTTGTACACAAAGAAAACAAAAATAAATACTTTATGCTGCTTAAGTCGTTATTTTTGTTTCAGACACTGGATATTTTTACTTTTTTATTATTTAAAGAAGAAACGAACTCAATCTATAGTTTTGGCAGTTTATGGGACAGTCTCAAGCCTCCCGGGTTTTCATCCAAAATATCTTAAATTGTGTTCTGAAGACGAACAGAGCTTTTACGGGTTTGGAACGACATGGGGGGTAAGTGATTAATGACAACATTTTCATTTTGCGATGGAGTATCCCTTTAAGATGTTTTTTTTTTTTTCACAGGTAATCTTACCATTTACGAACTCAATCTATACATAAAAAAATATGATGGATATTTTTACTTTTTTATTATTTAAAGAAGAAACCAACTCAATCTATAGTTGACATTTGAGGCAGAAAAGCAATACAAGTTTATCAGTCAGTGTTTTCAGCTTGTTTATTGTCATATACAAATATGGGATGAACGCTGGTTCTAAATATAGGTTTATTTTTATGCTAAATATTCCTCCTTTCTTTTGGCTTTGGGTTGAAATGATATCCCCAGATGATATTTTAAAGTTGGTTTTTTTATTATTAAATTCAAAGTAAATATCAAAATATTAACCATGTTCGTGTTTTGGTTGGACTCAACCAATTTAACATGTCAACATAAAGGTGTAATAACAGCACTCGTCCTGTCACTCTGACTATCATAAAACTCAGCTGTCAGTGCAGATTTGTAAAATTAGAAGAGTGATTTTCTGCCAGAAGGGCGGCGTGTGTATAAACTGATCTCATTCATTTTGACATTTCGCTCGTCCAGAGACACTCTTAGGAACTGTGGATGTGTGTCTCCACTGAAGCACTTTGTCTCCTGGAGGTCGGAGAAGTTTTCTCATGTCAAGGATGCGACTGAAATAATGACGATCCCGTTTCCTGGTTAACTGAGCCGCCTGGTTTTTATCAATATTCAGCACGTATTGATTTGTGCTTTTAGGTTGACCAAATTTTGAACAGGATTTTTCAGAAACATCAATAAAGGAAGTCCTAAACCCCCTTTTAATGGAGAGCTTGTGTTTTCAGTATGGAGCGTGTCGATGTTTGTAGGTGTTCTTTTTGGCTTGCCGGCTTCCTCTGCCTCCTCGTCCTCTCTCACCAGAAGACATTGTTCTTGAATCCAGCTCTCCCACTCCTAGAGAACTAGGACACACAGGATGGCACTTATTACTGAATTTGTGTCCTGTGAGACTAGGGATGTATGGTATGAAAATTTCTTTTCACGATTAGTGACCAAAATTATCACGGTTGTCAGTATTATCAGGGTATTGTTACAATGTGCTGGAGATGTTAAAAAAGTACAGACATGTAAAAATCAACAAACAACAAATAAAATGATTTGGTTTGCATAATCACTAAAACAATAACATTACCAATGATGTCCGGATTTTAAATGACATCCTCACTGACAACAGTCTAATAGCATGTTCAAATAAAGTTTAATAAAAAGGTAAACCTCACATTTCAGCCTTTAAATAAAGATATAAATCAAAATGATAATTGATTAATAAATTATTATATGTATTTTATCTGCTCCATAAATAATTCTAGATAACTTATCTGAATTGTTTAAATATGTAGAATCCACATAAACTTGTTTTTCATCAACCGGTCAAATTTACAACAGGGCATGCGAATTCGGTCCAGTTTTGGCCAGACAGAAGCTGCATAAATCCACTCTCTGACAGCTGCTTTAGGTAAGCTATGGAGCAAAGATGAAAACAAAATGCCGTCAAATCGTTTCTGAAGACAGTCAGAACCTTCAGAGGTACATTCATATATTTAATTCATTCATATATTCATTTGATTCATTCCCTTAGCACTCTTTAAAACCTCGCACCTTTTCCGCCCTCTTTTGACTCAAAATGAAACTACTCTGTGTGCTGTGCGCACGTGAGACTGTTACTGAAAACTGTGCTTTATGCTGGACAGTATTTACCGTGAGTTGTTCAAATTGCGGTAATCTAATACAGTTTTAATGATAATTAAAAGATGAAGCGGTAATACTAACCGTGGGGAATTTTATCATGATTTATTGTCAAACTGGTAATGATGATAACCTCAGTGGCCTTTACTGAACTTGTGACAAACATTTTTCAGTTCATCTGAATGGATGCGCAGAACACCTGTATTTGACGTATCGTAAACTCTAGTGTGAAGGCACAGAATTGACATGCTTCATGTAAACGATATTCTTTATTGTAGTTTCCTGTCAAAATAACAGAGTTCCTTTGGATTTTTTCAGCTTTTAAGAACTGCCGGGGTTTTCCGGTAGTGGGCGGGACTAATGCGCAAATATTATTATCCCTGTTTTAATTTCAGCAAATCAGTTCGAGTGAATGCACACAACCTGATTAATATTCATGAATCCAGCAGCTCATTAATCCTTAGTGTGTTTCATATTGTTCTTATTAGTAGAATTAATATCATTATAATCTTGTCAGTATTTCTGTTAGTTTTTTCCCCATTTTTTATTTTACAGAACCACTGAATGACCAAAAAAGCACCACCACCAGTCCTAAGTTCAGTTCAAATGACTAATATGCACAAATTCTAAATACTAAAGTTCTATCATTAAATACTTAATTATCATATTATAATGCTTGACTGACTGATGTTAAGAGTGCACTTTCAGATATTTAAAGAAACTGTGCCATTTTACAAACAGTATATATATATATATATATATATATATATATATATATATATATATATATATAATACACACACACACACACACGTGAGAGTTAAATTCCAGGAAATTTGTTAAAAATGTTCAAAAATGTTGCTTTATTTCTTTTGGTCAATTTAGTTTGAAATCTCAAGTGATTTCATAGAAATATTTGATTGAACCCTATAAAACCACTTGGTATGTATAATTAACTAGAGTATTGTGAGGAAACTGTGAATGGTGTTTGCTTGTGCTGGAGTGTGGGTGGTTGCCAGGGCATTTGTTAAGGTGTTCTCAGTGCTTCTGGTGCGTAATGCGGTTGCTAGGGCATTTTATTTACTGGCAAAGCCCCAAGCCTTTGATATTTTGGTCTCAGATATGGCACGGGTCCCTCCTTCAGTGCAAGTCTGTGAGATTTTCAGTTTTATCTTGCAACAGAAAATAGAAAGTAAACAGGAAAGCAGCATGATTTGAGAGATCACTCCCATCTACAGAACAAAGAGTGTGTGATGAGAATACAGATCAAAAATGTAATAATTTAGTAAGCATAATCGAAAACAAAAAAAATTTCAGGTAATACCAATTGCTGTTTTCCGGTGACAGCTATTTAAAATAATCTCTGCTCAGTCACTGTTAACTCAATTAAAGTAATACCAGCTGTTACAGAAATAGCGACAGGTGTTTTTTTGTTTTTGTTTTTTTTTTGGTAATGTGTCACATTTTGTTTTTTAACCAAATATATTAATAATGCATTATAAGAATGATTGAAATTAAAATAACATTTATTATGAAAATTTTGTTGTACCTCGTGTATTTTAATTACAGGATCACGTTCAGCATCTTAGAACAGTTTGGCTTATCCACATTATATATTTTATAGTGGATTTATGTGATTGGCAGACAGCATTAATTAGGGTCACATTGTAGGAAATTTGTAAAATTTCAGTGATTCCATCTTAAAGATGTTGAAAAATATTCATTAAGTGACTTTGCGTTTTACTGTCTAGTTTAAAGACACTCAACTCACTGTCTCACCTTTTTCCTGTATGAATATGAAGCTATTATTTTCCTAACAATATGTTTTGTTTCTCAGACATCTGCGGTATCAGGAGCACCATGTTTCTTTGGCAGCTTTTTTTGTTACTTTAGGGGGATATCCTGTACCAGCTTGTAGATCTTATTTTTGCCTGAACTGTTGTTTTTCCAAGACTTTTTCCCGTGGTGATAAAACACTGATTGAATTATACGTTTTTGCAGTATTCGGGTCTCCTAACCGCAGACGAGTTCCTTTCATTCTGTAGTGCTTGCTCTCCAAATAAGTCACTGCAGGCTGCTTGCTCATGTACTGTTTTTCTAACCTATGATCAGTTGAGAAAAACTTTGACCTCTACTGCATGCAACAGTGCATCGTTTGCTCCCGTGTGTTACAGAATAAACCACTGGGGAGGCCTCTGCCTCTAACATGAATGAAACTCATCTCTTGATTATGTTGCGAGGGAACATGAACATCCATTCTGAAGAGATTAGCTTTATTCGACTAGTCCTTGGTCCTGTTTTATGTTCATCTTTCTGTCCATGATGGATGGTAAATCTTGCACTGATTGCATCCAGCACCTCTCTAAAAGAGACTTAAAAATAATCCTCTTGTCAAAACAACAGTTCTTTGAAATGCTATTGTTAAAATGGTAATTTTAAATCAGGTTTGAGTGGTTTTCCACACTTGCTTTGTAACAGCACCTCATCCAAACGCTGGTTGTGTAACTGTTCTTCTTCCATGTGGATTGGCACATTTGACTGCTGCTGCAAAAGCATTAGTGATCTGGTCTGCTGCGTTCATGTCACCAAATGCACTCACAGGATTTTCATCAGACTACAGAAAGAAGGGATTCAGACTACTAAAGCCACTCTTTAGTTATGGTTCTGTAGCATGTCAGAGATTTACCTGCTTGAAGTGTTGTAATGTGGCTCTGTCATTGCATTGAGTGAGTGTTGACTGAACCATAATCGATTGACTGAGGTCATACTTAGCTTTGCTGTAACACTTTGACTTATTGATGGTCCATCTGGTCAAATACAAAGATCTCGCCGCTCCATCTACGCAGTAGATGCACATCCTTCAATGGACCAGTAAGAAATTTATAATTTCTGTAGGGAATTTAGTACCAGGAGTGTAAGTATTAAAGTATTTATTCATATTTTAGTGAGCTTAGTGTAGGTTTAATATGTATATGTATGTATATATATATATATATATATAGTTTTAGTGTAACAACACTGTATATATATATATATATATATTAGTGTAACAACACTTATATATATATATATATATATAACTTTAGTGTAACAACACTGGCAGAATAATTTATTATACGACTAAAATGTAAAAGATTTGTATTGATTTATTCTTCAATTCAACATGAATTTGAAATTTGAAATGGATTCCACTTGCTTTAATCATAATTCCTGATCATACAGACAACAAATTATCAGTACTTGATACTTTTTAATCTAATCTAGATTAAATTATTATCCACAGATAAACCAGCCCACTTTGACTTCATGCCAGTATTGCCCACATAATTATGTATCAAATGCATCGTCTGCCACTTTAAGAAAGGCACTCGATTGAAATGATTTGTGCTTTGCTTTACGAAACTGCTCTTGGGGTAGCACTGTAGCATGATGGCTTGTAGCATTCAGTGCATTGGGAAACATTGATTTGAGACATGAAAGAAGGCTTTGTGTGCCAGTCTTATTTATATCACTAAAGGGTCAGTATATTTGGCAATGTATGCCACTTGGTGCTATTTTTTGTGTCTGCCGTTTACAAGGTACTCTAAAAAGTTTCAAAGTGGGGCAGAGTCCTTTATTTAATGTAGCAGATCTTAGTTGGAACATTTGCATCAGGGCTAGGAGCTTTATCTATAATTCTATAATAAATTCTGTGTTTCTACCCATTCTTTTAGGAAGAAGTCACAGAAATGGGATGAAATGAATATTTTGGCCACATATCACCCAGCGGATAAGGACTATGGACTGATGAAGATAGACGAACCCAGCACGCCATACCACAGGTAAGCAGCACACACACACACACACACACACACACACACACACACACACACACACACACACACAAAAAAAAAACCCCTGCCATTAATGCTGTTTAGACTATACCTGTATAAATCTGAATATCAATTCTAATGTGGCTGTGCTACTGCATGGATTCAGGAGTGAAGCTACCGCCACCCTAGTAAATCTAAGAAGAAAATGAAACTGTGCTCGTTAGAAAAAATTGGATTGCGTGAATTTTCTAGGAAGTGATTAAATGAACAAAACATTAATTTAGGAAAATAAAACCAACTAACAATTTCTTTTTGGACTAAACTTTGCAGGGAAAACGTCCATAAGTGAGTCCAGCACTGATATGGACGATAAGCCATAGATTACACTGCATTCAGGTTAGCCTATAGCCTTAATGCTACAGCTTGAAGAATTCATTTTTTAAATATCTGATCTCTTGCTGAGGCTGTATGGATTGGGAATATGGGTTGTTCAAAGTGTTGCTCTTCTCTCTGGATATGTTACTGCCCCGTCTGCAAAATACAAGAGCAGCACTGAGGGTGCAACTCAATATGACAGGGCAAATTTGCAGAAAAGGTCATTCTGTCTTTCTCCCTTTGGGCTGTCGGCCAAAAATCTCCTGTCCCTCTTAGGATGGTTGGAGATGACGAGGATGAGGGGGCGCTCAGCGATTCGGACGGGAACACAGTCCTACCCGGAGATGACCTCGCTAAGAAGTAAGTCATGCATGATCACTGAGCAGAACAAGAAACTTCAGACACCGGATTTAAATGCAGCTGACAGAAAATCCTGCCACGCCACAGAGCACCATTCACATAGTTTTCTATTAAATTATCAAGTCATAACTTTTTTTAGTTGATCTACTATTACATTGGAACCTAGATATAAAATAGTATAAATTTGTAATCCCATTCAGGTAACATGTTTTGTAGCTTGGCAATGTTTCTAAGATGGAAGAATTCTGTTTTTGTAACATGGGAAATATGATTTTCAAAGTTGCTGTCTAATATAACACCCAGATTTTTGACTGTAGAGCAGGGATCTCCAACCCTGCTCCTGGAGAGCTACCATCCTGCAGACTTCAGTTCCAGCCCTGCTCCAACACACCTGTCTGTTCCCCGATAACAAAATTGCACACCTGTCTGTAATTATCAAGTAGCTCTGAACTACTTGATTAGCTTGAGATTCTGTGTAATGTTTTTGTTGGAGCTGAAATCTGTAGGACAGTAGCTCACCATGAGCAATGTTTTATACCCCTGCTGTACAGGAAGTAACAGTACATCTAACTAATTGCAAATCATAACATATGACAATCTGTTTAAAATTGTAATCTATGAAATTCTTTGTAATGTTTTTGCTCTCCAGGAGCAGGGTTGGAGACCCCTGCTGTAATAAGTAATATCTCTGTCTTATCTGAATTTAATAGGAGAAAATTATTGGTCATCAATTTTTTTACATTTTTTAATTTTTAACACACTCTGTTAGCTTAGATTTTTTGAAGTTTCACCTGGTCTTGTTGAGATATATAGTTGAGTATCATCAGCATAACAGTGAAAACTAATCCCGTATTTTCTAATGATATTACCAAGGGGCAACATGTATATTGAAAATAGCAGAGGACCTAGGACAGATCCTTGTGGCACTCCATATTTTACTGGTGATAAAACCCCATTTCCTTATTTAAATAAACAAAGTGGGTAGCGATCGGACAGGTAGGATCTAAACCATCTTAAAGCCTGCCCTTGAATACCTGTATAGTTTTGTAATCGATCTATGACTATGTGGTGATCTATGGTGTCGAACGCAGCACTAAGATCAAGTAAAACTAGCAATGAGATGCAGCCTTGGTCTGATGCAAGAAGCAAGTCATTTGTAATTTTAACAAGTGCAGTTTCTGTGCTATGATGGGACCTGAAACCAATTTTTTTTTGCAGGAAGGAGCACAATTGAGCAGACACAACTTTTCTAAAACTTTATACATAAATGGAAGATTTGAAATGGGTCTGTAATTTGCCAGTTCACTAGGATGTAGTTGTGGTTTCTTAATAAGAGGCTTAATAACCGCCAGCTTGAATGGTTTTGGGACGTGACCTAAAGATAACGACGAGTTAATAATATTGAGAAGCGGTTCTTCTGCTACAAGTAACATCTCTTTCAGTAATTTAGTGAGATCGATTCCATGCAATATAATTAAATCTAGCATATGATTAAAACGATGAGTGGGCCCGGTGACATTTTGCTTACATGAGCAACCAGTAGTGCTAACAGATGTCACGTCGCAGCCTACAGGCAAATCAGCGGTCACAGCAACTCAAGCAGAGCTGCTAACCGCTTTCACAATAGTGACTGCCCAGGGTCTTCTGTATTTTATGCTTCCCTACCCAGCATTCACTGGGGCTGCTGTATATGTGTGTGTCTGATTACTCCTGAGAGATTGTCTCACATTAACAGTGAAAATATTACAAAGACCACCAGGTTTTATGAAAAACTTTTATGAAAAACCTTAATAAGCTGCAAACATTAGCATTTATTAATGTGAACTTCAACTAAGTCAAAATATCATCTGAGTCAAATTAAATGAAAAACTTACTGTTTTTTTTTTCCCTTATAAGGAACTTAAGCTGCCTTCAAGTCCTCTGGGGTAGTTTCTACTTCGATAAGTCGATATGAATACAGCATGATGTGCATCAAGTGATTTTAGTCAGAGTTAAATGGATGTTTTGTGCAGTTATGTATTTATTAGTTATTGAAGACAGGAAGGTTTTTAGCATTAGTGCAGCACCAGTGCACATTAGATGTGTAATTGAAGCTTTTACCATTATTGTGCTGCCACAGGAAATGATGGGAGATTAAGTTCTGTTGCACAAGCCTGTGAGAAATATCTATAGCTGTTCTATTGTACTATGTTGTATCAATAGCATCTATATTTATATCTCGATACTGAAATAAAACACTGATCCAGCTGTGAATCTTTCTGAGGATGATGCATCAAACTCCGTATGATGTTTTCTAGGGGTGTAACGATATTTCGCAGTACGATATTTCGCGATGCAAAAATTTTACGATATGTATCATAAAATGGTGGCGATACTTTAACGATATGACGGCAGTCTAATCCTATTGGTTGAGCTGCTGACGTGACTTACTCTGCAACAGGCCAACAGCGCCGTGTGTGCTTTCCTCAAAGTTGAAGAACTCGCTCAAGCTGAACATTAGTTGAGAAACATGAGTTCGGTTGAAACTGAAATTGAAGATGCCCCATCTTCTTATAAATCCGAAGTCTGGCAGCATTTTGGCTTTCCAGTCATGCGACAGGGCGACGGTAAAAAAATTACAGACAAAACACAAACTGTTTGTAAACACTGTAAAACAAGACTGCCATACACAACGTCAAACACTTCGAATATGATGTGCCATTTAAAACGGCATCACAACAACAAACTTCTGCAAACTCCTTCGACAAAAAGAGTGAAAGAAGGCCAAACATCTATACAACGCAGTTTTTGCTGCAACATGGTCTCAGTCAAGTGCGAAAGCTCAAGAAATAACCAGGTGCATCGGAGTTTTTATTGCAAAAAGACATGAGACCATTTTCCCGTTGTCGACAATGTTGGATTTCGTGAATTGGTCAGGGCACTGGAGCCCAGGTATCATATTCTGTCACACCCGCACTTCAGTCAAGAGATAGTTCCAGCCCTGTACTGCGAAGCTAAAGCAAAGGTGGTCGAGGTTCTGAAAAAAGCAGAGAATGTGGCAATAACAACGGACGGGTGGACTTTCGCGGGCTTGTCAGAGCTATATTACAGTCACTGCGCATGTTATTACAGCGGAGTGGGAAATGAAAAGTTTTGTGCTTCAGACTCACCCCACTTTTTTGAGTCACACACTGGAACTAACATAAGAAGAGTATTAAAAGCGGCTATACAAGAGTGGGGGCTTGAAAAGGCTCCTCATAGTACTGCTGTTGTTACTGACAATGCACGCAACATGGAGGTGGCAGTGAGAGAAGACGGGTTGTCACCGCATATTAAGTGTTTTGCGCACACATTGAATCTCGCGTCGCAAGCAGGTTTAAATGTTTCTTGCCTGCTTGGTCGCGTGAGAAAAGTCGTGGCTTTCTTTCACCGCAGTGCCACAGCAACAGCTGTGCTCGCTGAATAGCAAAAGATGCTTGAGATTGCATCACATAAGCATAGTGTGTGTAACTATGCAACTATGCTATACCTCCCGACTCCTTAATAGTGTGTTTAAATATTTTTTAAGGCTGGCACTCTGGAGCGAGCAGATAAGAGGGAGGGAGGTGCCAGTGATGGAGATCCCACTGATGCAGCAGAGAAGAGAGAGATAACACAGAGAGTTGAGCAAGAGCAGCCACCACCTAGCAAAAAGACAGCACTGGAAGATCTCCTTGGTGCAACATTTGCTAAACCAACAGTCTCTCAGTCTAAATGTAGGATAGAAGTAGAGATTGAAATGTACAAAAAAGACACTTCTATTCCCCTCACTAGCTGTCCACTGAAATGGTGGAAAGAAAATGCTCAAGTGTACCCACTTCTTTCCTGTCTTTCCAAGGCTTACCTAACAGTTCCAGCAACTTCTGTTCCCAGTGAACGTGTTTTTTCTACAGCAGTGGATATTGTGAATGCTCAAAGATCCCAGCTTCTGCCAGAAAATGTAGATATGATGGTTTTTCTGCAAAAAAACCTGTAGGTAAACTAAACAAACCCTAGTGTCTATGTTGAACTTATTTGAACAGAACACCATTGAATCTTTTTTTTTATACTGCTTTCAGAAGTTCTGTCTTAGGTTTCTTAATTCTAAGTTCATGTTAAATAAAAAAAATTAAACAAATCAGTGACAGACAGACCTATTCAGTTGGTAATTTGAGTACAGAAAGGGTTTTTATTAAACCTTGAAATTTGATATTTTATGTACAACACAGAAAGTTGTTGAAATTTGTTTGTTTTTGAAATAAATCTGTTATTTAAATTTTAGTTTCATTTTTTAAAATTTTGTTCAAAATATCGTGATATGCATCGTATCGTGAACCCAGCATCGAGATACATACCGTATCGTGACCCAAGCATATCGTTACACCCCTAATGTTTTCTGTTTTTGACATGTGTCTGTCTCAGGCTGGCGGCAGCGGTGGAAGACGCAGGATCTCGCTTCATGGAGGAACCAGAAGAGGAGAGCAGTGAGGAAGACGAGGAGTTGAGTCCGGAGGAGCAAGGTGAGACACGTGTCTGTCTCTCATGGCCTCACATTCAGATCTGAATCTCAGATTTGAAAACCAGAAACATGCGAATCACTGAAATTTCAATAACAGGGTTGCGAGCATGTAATGCTAATGTGAAATAAAACCACACGTGCAGTATTCAGTTTGATGTGCTGATGTACAAGAACAAAGGTTTGACTTGGTGTTCATCGACTGAATCAGTGGATTCTCGTGCTTAGAGCTGGATGTGATTTGTCTTTCCTCAGCCAGAAAGAAGCAGTTTCAGATGATGAGGAAGATGCATTATAATGAAGGTATGAACATTAAACTAGCCCGACAACTCATCGCCAGTGAGCTGGAAGAGGAGGAAGATGAGGATGAAGAGATGAAGGATGACACAGAGACCGAGGACATCACCGTTGACCCCCCACAAGATGGTAAATAAAGACAAAAAAAAAACCATGCCACTCAAACAAAAATTAAATTAATTCAGACATAACCACACCTGCATTGCACTACAAATGCTGTTTTTATAGAAGTTAGTGATTTGAATGAACTTTTAACCCGACAAATGAACCCTTTAAAAAACTAAATATCTAATAAATAATATTTGATGAATATTATACAAAATGTAAAAAAAATAAAAAATTCAAAAAAATAAAAAAATTAAAAAAATAACATGTATCACATTTAATGAATAAAATTTCTATACAACCAACAAACAAATTAAAAAAAAAAAAAAAAAGTATCAGATTTATTTTTCATTGCATTTATGATCTTGGAATCATTTCAATTAATTAAGTTATAATAACATTGATTGATTGAAGTTTCTAGTACCAACTTCTAAATAAATCAAAAAACAAGTACCATCAAACAAATAAAAAAACTTAAAAATAAATTGTCATGTTGTGCTGATGACCAAAAAGGTGAACCCTGTCATGTTGTGCTGATGAAGACTGGAGTAATGATGCTGAAAATTCAGCTTTGCATCACAGGAATATATTGCTTTTTAATATATATTAACATGGAAAACAGTTATTTTCATTTGTAATAATATTTCAGAATTTTACCGTTTTACAGTGTTTTTGATCAAATAAATGGAGCCTTGGAGAGCATAAAAATATATTCAAATATTTTTACCCATGTTATTATATGTGAGAATATTAACAAACTGTTATAGTGTGGTATATAGTATATATATATATATATATATATATATATATATATATATATATATATATATCATAAATGACTTTTTAATATTATACTGCCAATATGTTTTGCACTGCTTTTTCTTTAGAAATGTAAAAACGTGTTCAAAATGTTTTGAAATAATGAAATAAATTAAAACGTCTCATTCTTCATCTGTTACAGCTGATTCCTTGGATTTATAAGGATGTCAAGCTTTTGTCCATCAACTCCTGCCTTGTCTCATGAACGTCTGGAAGGCACAGTGTCGTCCCCGGTTCGGCTTCAGGATTCCCCTCCACCCCGTGTGTCCTACCAACACCACAATGCCACGCATATCATCCAGCTCCCTTATTTGCCAAACTTTTATTGTCATCACGCTAAGAAACGAGACTGTTATCAAACAGGTCCAGGCCTGGTCTCCACCCTCTTCCTGTGGTGAGAGCGTGAGAGGCCGCTGGGAAGTGTGCTTGTGTCTTACGCTGACCGCTGACTTCCACAATGAATCGTACACATTCTCTGATTCCCCAACTCTTTGAGTATTTGAGTTTAATGCGATCTGAAGGCAGGTGGTTTAGTATGCACTGGTAATGGGGCACTGATGTGGTCTTGGGCTTTGACACACACTGCTCACATGAGCTCTACTGTATGCATGGCTTCTGAAAACCATGTTTAACTTCATTGGCACTAATAGTATCTGCCCTGTGTATGATTAACAGGTGAGTATTACATAACTAGATATAAAACTACTGATCAGTAGACTGAACCCTTTGGTTGTCTCTGTTGCTTTTCCGGAACTGTTTAACAGATGCTGAACAGTTCTGATGGATTTTGACTTGGCATTCTCATTGAGATTTGTTTGTTTTGATTGCCTTTTATTTCCTAAATGCCATCATAATGAAGTTATTTCTTTGTATGATTGCTGAAGAATATAATTATCCTGCAGTACCGAATAAAAGAAAAAAATAATAATTTTGATATATTGATCTAGCAATTTGATCTCTAAAATTGCAATTGTTATTCTGGTTTATCAATTTAGTCACAGAAACTCACTGACAATATACTGTATGTAGGCTGTATAAAACAAATTATTATCAATATAAATATTATAAATCTATAAAATAAAAATATACAAAATAAAAACATTAATGCAAAAAAAACAAAAACAAAAAAAAAAACAAAAATATAAAAACTATATATATATAAATCTTTACTGTAATATAATATATATATATATTCTGGCTCTGTAATGAAAAATAAATAAATATTATGAATCATTACCAAAGTGCAAAAATAATTCTGACTAATTACCAAAATGCAAAAAACTCTTTACTGTAATATAATAATTGAGAATAAAATTTACTATCGCAAATAAAACATACAGATGCATTACATTCATGAATATGAAATATTTGAAAACATTATTTAGTAACTATATTTACTTAAGTTGTGCTAAATTTTAATGAAATTACCAAATATATATATATATATTTGTTTTTTTGATTTACTGAATAATAATAATAATAATAATAAAACGTTCTTGACAGGTTTTACAAAATTCACCCAAATACTGACACAGCATTGTTTTTTGAAAACAGTTCTTCAGTGCAGCAGTGTTTCTGCCTGGATGCATTTTAGACCCTTTTTTCTGGCTACTGTGTTTATTCTGGACATAAAGACAGCACAGTCAGTTTGAGATCTGTGTTTCTGAGATGCTCCCATCATTCACATGGCCTGCCCTTGACTGAATGATGTCAGGAAACATGTGGAGTTCAAAAACAGTGCAGGACACACTGAACATAAAAGCACCTATTTCTTAATTGGGACCTATTTTTGATGAAAAAGATGAATTGTCTTGCAATGTCCATCAGTCAGTGACACGGACTGCACACATTCATACGGTCATGTCAGATATAGTTTAATCCAACATTTGTACATTCTCAAGCACAAGTGCTTTGATTTTTATCATTGTTTAACTTTTTTTTGCTTCATGTGTTTTGAGTAATTTGACAATCTCTGTTCATTTTATTCCTCCACAAGATTTTTTTGTCTTTCCTAAATATATGTGCATGTTCTTCAACTGAAAATGTGCATATTTGTCAGTCATTAAAATGTTGGTATGAACTTGTTCTTTGAATTGATTTTTAAGTAAAGAAAGTGGCATATTCTTACGGAAAATACTGTGATAATTATGTTATATTACTACATTAAAACTGCCAATACTGTAGTCGAAGTGAAAAAAAAAAATATCAGCTTATCCGTGTTCACACAATCAGACGATACCGTTCTGTTACATTTAGTGTTAACAGTGTGTTGTCACTCACAATAAAAATCAATGAGTTTCAAGAAGCCACACCATTGCACAGGCTCTGGTGGGAGAAAAAATGCCAAGCTTTTTGTGGTTGATAAGGGCTTGCACAAATAAAAAGGTTGGAATCCACTGATTTAGGGCATACAGAGCATATACAATGGTTCTCTATTACAAAGTCAATCATTTTTTCTGAATTAGCAAAGCATTTAAGCACTGTCCCAGTCACTCAAAATTATGCCGTCCCATTGGGTGGATGGGACAAAATAAAAACAACCTAATTCTGAAAATAGAAACATGATATTAGCACATATATTTTGTTACTGATTTTGTAGAAGTAGTGCATCATATTTATGTTTCCATTTAAAAAGTTTGTATATTATAGTAGCTATGACAATTTTAGGACCTCATTATGAAAACTAGCAAAAGCTTCTGTCATTTTCATCACTTCATGCATTTCACAGTCAACTTCCTGTTTGATGCCTGCCCCGCCCACCTGTATGATGTCACACCAATGAGGCCATCCCATTTTAATTATGTGCTCTTACAGCTAGGGCTCATTATTTTCACTCATTAGGTGAGAAAATACATTCTGTGTAGTTATACTGTCCCATTTGACTCTATGTCTCAATCACCCTTTTATTTAAACGGGTCTTTATACTGGCAGAGCCCCCAGTATATATATATATATATATGTCGGCCGGGATCCGGTGAAACTTTAGTTTTGAACCAAAAGTGCTGTTCCTTCTATTCTGGCAGCCAAAAACACAAAAAGACGACATTTTAAAGTCAAAACCTCAAACTTTTAGCGCGCCTGCTATGAGTTCTTCCTTATATTTTGCCTCCAGCTAGAGCGGTGACGTCACAGGGACGTAGGCGATTAAGGGGTCTATACAGTAATACGAGTAACTGAAAATAGTTGTTTAGAAGGTATTAATGTATTTTAGTATGTACAGTAAATGTTCAGCACACATGACTCGCCTCAAGCAAAGATGGAAGTATTTCACTAAATAAATAAATAAATGCATTATTTTTTAATGCATACATTACATTCACTGGAAATAATTAACTTTTTAAGCTTCAGTAACACATGTAAAAAGCACAAAAATATATATTTGCGTGGTCGATGTGCATGAATGATTTTAAAGAGCGAGACTGCATCATAAGTGGGAGTGAACCTCTTCATCAAACGTGGATCCTGCAGTTCTTTGATAGTTTCCCGAACCCAAATCCATTTACTCCACGCATTTCACAAGCATACATTATATTATACGTTTATATTATCTGACGCAGTCTTTGATGCTGCTCCGACACTGTGTAGTATGTGGTGTATAGTGTCAGAGAGGACTAGGAAAGAGGGAAGGGAGGATGGGCTGACTGTGCTGTTCTGGCCGTGTCTCAATCTCTCAGTGTCGCTATGAGACACGCAGTATGTTTCCTCCAGGGGGCGCTCGAGGGCTCAGACAGCCGACTCCGTCACTGAGACGCGTTCAGATCTCAAGACCCCTCTCATCTTACCGAACACACCTGCACACTAAAAAATATAATTATTTAAATACATTTCATTCAAGGAGTGATACCTAAAATTGAGATCCGCCCACAATCTATAAAAAAACGCAATAATCGCAAACGCCTGTTATTGGTCAAACCTGACCAGCGCTAAGAAAAGTAACATCGCTAACCGCTGGACGCTGACCTGAATATAATGCACCGATAAACTTTAATTTGCATTTAATTGCACGGCGTCGAATAAAAACCTGGATAATAATAATTATATTAAAAATAAGATGCTATGTAAACGACTTCAGTCGTATAACCACACGCCCTTTCTACAAAGCCCCGCCTTACAAAGACACGTCAGCCAACCCGATGCCAGAAAACGTTATCGCTCAAAATGATTGACAGGCGAAGGTAACTGACTGGCTAACACTAAGTCCCGCCCATTTTAAAACCCAAGGAGCCATGTGAGTTTTCATTCTACTCGAATTATTTCATTTCTGTTCTTCGGGACGAAAGTCGTGGCAAAAGTGCGGTCTAGATAAGCAGCGCGCTGGGTTTCGAGACGCAGCCTGTCCGTGCTGCTCATCAGATCTGGAGGAACTGCTCCTTTAAACCCATTTCTACAGCTTCATGTCCAGCTGACTCGAGCGGGTCGCACTGCATCGCTCCTGTGTGGAGTGTGTCCGGGATTCTGGAGAGAAGTTTGAGCGCTTTCGGTTTTTAAAGGAGCTAATGCTAGCCTGCTAGCTCTTTAATCCGTGTTTACAAACCTGATCAAGTCAACATGAAGATTACTGTGGATTTCGAGGAATGTCTCAAGGATTCTCCCAGATTCAGGTGAGAAAGACATGTGTGCCCGTTTAGGATGTGTGCGTTTGTTTGGGAGTAACTGGGAAAGTACAACATAAACACAAAAAAAAAAAAAAAAAAAAAAAAAAAATACATATTGATTTAGATGCTCATTATGCTGTCAGTAATTAATGGATCATACATGACATTGTTTAAATGGGTTGGGTTTGAGTTAATCATTAATTTATTCATAGCATGACATTTACATATTTTTATAATTTAATACACACACAGACAGTGCTGGTTAGTAATTGATTAGATGTAATCTGGATTACGCAATCAAATTCCAAAAACTAAGTACTTGTAATAAATTATTCATATATTTTATTGATTCTTCCTAATTTCCTATTTTTCATCTTTTAAATGTTCCTTTCTAAATTAGCCTACCGCTTATCTACACTCAGAAAATCCTCCAGTTTCACACAGAGACCGGTCACTGGTCAGGTGGCTACGTTTACACGACAACAGTGTAATGTTAGTCAAAAACTGAAAAGTTTTTCTCTTGTGTTTTTAAAAAGTTTCACGTTTACATGACAATGTTTTCAAAACGATTCGTGTTTACACATATCTGCGAAAATGGTCAAAAACGCTGTATTAAGTATGCCAGGCCAGTAGTTGGCGCTGTCACCTCGTTAGTAAACACTACCTGTAGGGAAGTGACGATTATATGTTGTATATGATGCGTCTCCGCTGTTGGTTGTAATATTGGTGAAGTAAATCCACAATTTGCTGAAGAAGCGTTAGCAAACTCTTGAGCAGCTACAACACTACCATATACTCCGCCATTGTGTATGTTTGTTTGCGCTTGCCTTTAAATTCGACATGTACTGCGCATGTCTACACACCTGACACGTACTACGCATGCGCATGACGTCACCGTTTACAAAGATCCCTGTTTTGGGTCTTTACACGGAAACGACAACGGTGCTGTTTTCAAAAAATATGCATTTTCAGTCCCCAAAACGCTGTTGTCGTGTCAACGAACATGCAAAACGCATAAAAAGTTTCCCGTTTTTGGCTGAAAACGTTGTGGTGTAAACAGCCCCTGAGTGGCCACGCAGCATTTGACCACTGTATTTACAAAAATTGCTTTCTCAATATTTCATCATCGCATCAACTCCTGATGAAAGCGCATTTGCACGTTCACGGTTCTCTTACTTTTATTAATGGTCACATGACATGCAGGTAAACAAATAAAATATTACATTTACAATTAGTCATTTAGCAGACACTTTTATCCAAACAATGGTGCACAAGACGGTTTAATCCAAACAAGCTACGCAAAATCATGTTCATAATCTTCAATGAATCGCCTGCGATTATGAACGATATATGAGTGATATTGCGTAGCTTGTCAGTGAAATACGGCTCTGTGTAGTGAATGCCACTCGATCTGAAAGCACGTGCTGGGGATTTACTACTAATCACAGAACCGGCTTTACTGACGAGATGCACGTGAAAATCGCATTCGATTATGTGCACTGCCTATATATATATATATATATATACAGTATATATATATATAATACAGTGCTGCTTGAAAGTTTGTGAACCCTTTAGAAGTTTCAATATTTCTGCATAAATATGACCCAAAACATGATTAGATTTTCAGACAAATCCTGAAAGAGAATCCAATCAAACAAAGGAGACAAATATATATATATATACTATGTCATTTATTTATTGAGAAAAATTATATGGTGTAAAATATCTGTGAGTGGCAAAAGTTTGTGAATCTTTGCTTTCAGTGTCTGGTGTGACCCCCTTTTGCAGCAGTAACTGCAGGTAATGTTTCTTGTAACTGCTGATCAGTCCTGCACAACATCTTGAAGGAGTTTTAGACCATTCCTCAGTACAGAACCACTTCAGCTCTGTGATGTTGGTGGGTTTCCTCCTATCAACTGCTTGCTTTAGGTCCTTCCACAAAATTTCAATTGGATTAAGGTCCAGAATTTGACTCAGTCATTCCAAAACATTAACTTTGTTCTTCTTTAACCATTCTTTGGTAGAGCGACTTGTGTGCTTGGGGTTGTTGTCTTGCTGCATGGCCCAGTTTCTCTTGAGACTCAGTTCTTGGACAGATGTCCTGGCATTTTCCTTCAATTTGTTGGTATAATTCAGAATTCATTGTTCCATCAATAATGGCAAGCCATTCTGGACCAGATGCAGCAAGACAGGCCCAAACCATGATATTACCATCACCATGTTTCACAGATGGGATAAGGTTCTTATGCTGGAATGCAGTGTTTTCTTTCTCCAAACATAATGCTGCTCATTTAAACCATTTTGGTCTCATGCATCCTCAAAACATTTCTCCAGTATTCCTCTGGCTTGTCCACATGATCTTTAACAAACGGCAGATGGGCAGCAATGTCCTTTTTGAGAGCAGTGGCTTTCTTCTTGCGACTCTGCCATGCACACCATGTTTGTTCATTGTTCTCCTGATGATGGGCTCATAAACATTAACATTAGCCAATGTGAGAGAGGTCTTAAGTTGCTTAGAAGTTAGCCTGCAGTCCTTGAAACCTATTGGACTTTTACCATGAATATATAATATTTACTTCAGGTTATTCCAGAAACACTAAACCTAAGTGAACTTTTCTAAATGACTAATCACTAAGTAGTACGAGTCCTTATATCTAGTGCAGTGCGAGTGAGTCTCTGTGAAAGTGTTGAAGAATTATTTATGCTTTCTGCCCCGTCATCTCCCCTGCCTCTTTCATAACAACATCCTCGTAGAAATAAGGAGCAGATGTTTATGGAAAACTTGGAGAAAGACGTTTGAATTTCCTCGTTTTTGGTCAAAGAGGCGCCCTGGGTTTAGCTGAGAGGATGTGAAACCACTAGGCGGTTGCACTTAATCATGCTATTTCTTACGCAAAGTGAAAAAGTACTCTATTAACCACTGATGTTCACACTTTCTGAAGAAAATATGCAATAGTGATCATTTCCTCAATCCCTGACTGAAACGTTTCTCATCAGGACTGTTTCCTGTAAAGACTGTAATCATGAAGGAAAAAGATTTCAAAGTTATTAATTATAATAACACTGACTGCACCATTTTAATGGTAAAAAAGTGATAATATAGGCTAGTTATAATGCGAAGATGAGGTGTGTGTGTTTTATTTCTATTTTAGTGTGCACTTTTCATCTATCTATGATCAGAAGGTCATCTTTCAGCACAGAAGTCATCATTTTACACAGTACAGTTTCCTCCGCAGGCAGGTTTTCCACTCCTACTCCTACTCATTTTTCCATTTTCTGTGTTTAACTTGGCGTATTGGGAGCGTTAGGTGAAACCGGGTCTTTCGGTCCACGTGGAACGGCCCTCTTGACATCTGTTTCCATTTATGTGTCGAGTGTCGGGTTTGAATTTGCCGTTTGCATCCGCACGAGATGTTTTGTTTTTTGCAAATGCATTTCACTTCAGCAACTTCTCTCTTCATCTTAGACCCAATAAACACATTGTGTAGTGCTGCAGTAAACCTCTGAACTTCTATATATATATATATATAAATACATATACCAGAATATCATAAACACTTGAGTGTGAACTGTTTTGACTTCAGTCAGTAAGCAGCACACCAGCACACTCTGGCAGCCACCCACGACACCCTTGCATTATTTTCTTGCACTGGAATAGAGTTACAAACGGTGCTGGGTAGCAACTGGTTACATGTAATCTGGATTACTTAATCAGATTCCAAAAATTAAGTACTGACTGCATGATTGTATTATTCACATAATAGCACTAAAGTATTAATAATTACACATTAATGTTTGTTAGAATTACCACTCAGTAGGTTATTTAACCATCTGTTACAATGTCTTTGGAAGGCTTTTGTCTTTCAAACACTTTAAAATTCACGCACAAATTTGCGTTATTTCTTATTTACAAGTAATGCAGGGTTTCTTAAACTTTTTTTTGTCCGCCAAAACTACTTGCAGTGTACCTGAGATTTTAAAAGGTATATTTAAATAATTAAGTATCACAGTTGCATGTTCACGGTTCTCTGACGTTGGTCAGATGACATGCAAGTAAACAAAAATACATTACATTTTAATTTTACATTTTTATGATTTAATGGTTAGCTTTTCATTAAACTCACGAACCCCCTGCAGGTCCTTCACAAACCCTAGTTTGGGAAACCTCAATTAAGGTGTCTTTACACAAACTGATTAATGCTGCTCAAGGGTGGCATTAATGCATTTACACATCAGTTATAACTGTATACTTTGATACTAGGGGCTAAAGTGGGTCATCATTTAATCTGGCTTTTATGCAGCATTACGTCTTTACACCGAATTTTGAGCAGGCACAGCCTGGAGCAGCCTTAACTCAGCTGTGCCATTAGTTAACCTGAACTAACAGTACAAATGCTTTGATAAAAATTAAACAGTTATTAATACATTATTAAAATCAAAAGTTGTAACCGTTAATATAATTTTAATTGACCTGAGATGATACCAATAGCTGATAAATACTGTTACCAATGTTTTGCTCAATGTGAGTTAGCCTAATGCATTAACTAATGGGACCTTACTGTAAAGTGTCACCAACATTTTTATTAAACAATGAAGCAGTTTTGTGAAAATATTATAAAAATATTTGTATAAAAAATTAAGTATTTAAAAAAACTTTTTTTTTTTTTTTTTTTTTTTTTTTTAATGAAAGGTGCAGATATCGACAGCTAGTGGTTGAAATGGGTACTGCGGTCTAAATTCAAAATATTGTTTCTCCTGCTCAAAACTCACGTGGATTGTCCGGTTGAGGACAGGGTACGGAAATAAGCGCAGTTTTCCACCAACTGCCAACCTGGACTCTTGAAATATTATTGGGTAAACTGTTAGTGGGCGGAGTCACAAAGACCATAGTCTCAGCTTCAGACATCACCCCCACGCACCACTGGCTGAACGTCTGATGCATACGGCACACAAAATTGGAAACACTTCGTCATCATCGGATTGGTTGATTTATACAGGATTTCTGGGAGATGTGTGTGTTTGCGTTCTTTAATGTTCTGCCTGGATACAAAGGTGCCATGCCGTTACGTCAAACCCCCTCATGTTAGAAGAAAGCCGTCATGTTTACTGTGATGACGAGCGCTTATCAGAACTAAACGCTGAATTTTTGAAAGTATGTGAAATATATAAAGTTCGTAGAATCTTTAAAATATGTCATGGAGTTTTACACATGGTCTGTTATTGTGGGGACATTTCCATGCCCCGAAACATGACGAGGCACAAAACGAAATGTGATTGGTTGCTTTACCTGTCAGTCATATGGCCTCTTGGGCGGTCCTTTCCATTCAAAGCGGTCAAGATTCCCAGACCTTCTCCCACTAGTCTAAAGGTCTGGCTACATGAGACAGGTTTTTATTTGTATTTTTTATTTATTTATTTATTATTACTATTTATTTTATTTTTTTTTTTTCAGAAACAAGTATGTGAACTTAAAATGTTTCCTAAATATCTGCAAATGTATTTTTTATGCTTTAGTGCAGTCAAAAAATTAAAAACAGCATCTTTAAGATAAAGTTAAAATTAAATATTCAAATGCATTCAAACTGCAACGAAAATATTATATTACGTAATATATTATTAAAATATATTACTAGAAAACCTGTTATTATCATTATTATTAGAAAATTTTATATAAATGTTTAAAACCACATGAAACCAAATATTTCCTTTTCATCTTTCTCTTGTTTATGGTTACGCCCACATACATTTTTTGTTAAATTGAATTTAATAAACTTTTTTTTGTTTTATTTATTTATTGAAAATTGTGTGTAAATGTTTTTTAAAACCACACTAAACCAACATTTTCCTTTTCATCTGTGTTTTGGATACTCTTAAGCCCCTTTCACACAGTGCATTGATCCCCGAAAATTTCCAGAGTGTCTTGAACGCTAACACGTACTGGAACGGTCCCGGAATGGGGACCTTGTAACATTGCTGGGATCGGAAACAGAATGCATCACATTACACGTCACATCCTAATGTGTGTTAATGCATGCACAGATTCCAGAAAATCACTGGCAGTGTGAATGAACCAAAGTCAAACGATCCCGTGACAAATCAGTGTGTTTTGCGGAATCTCTGTGTGAAAGAGGCTGTAGTATTGTTGGTGTTGTGGTGGCTTCTGAACGATCACTTATATTTGGAAACAATTTGCCTCCAAAATTTTTTTTCTTATAGTTGGAAAGGATTTGCCTGCAAAATTCCCTCCATGTCATCTCATTACGTGGTGTTGTTGGTTTTCTAAAAATCGGAGGTTTAGCTCATTGGGAGCTCCCCTCCCCCTCTCTTTCATCACAGATTGTTCCCAACAATCGCAGGAAGAGTTCCACAACATAGGGGCTGACTCGAGCGTCACACACATAAAGCCTCAAATCCACTGCTGCTGCTCCGTCCCAATCAGGAATTTCTACTGATCTCACCTAACCCTAATTTCCAATGATCCTCAGAGACTGGCGTCGAGCCAACTGAGGACTCGTCGTGAGATCTTTCATTACGTCAACCTCATGGTTGCGTTTTCATTCTCGAAATCTTTGAAGAAGGTGGGTGTGATTCCTCCACTGAATCCAGCTGGATAAACAAATCCCTGTCCACTCTTTAGGAATAGTCCTGCTTTTTATTATGACCATTGACAAGTAGAGGTCTGATGTGGTTTCCTGCTTCTCAGTTGTTTAGTCATCTGCATTGCCTCTTGTTCTTTGATGCTGGTTCTTTTATTAATGTGGTCCCACATCAACGATGAGGTTAAACAGACACCAAACAATGGTTTCATTCAGTTTGGGTAAGCGCCATGATACCTATCACAACCATGAGAGGTTAACTGTGTCCCTCTCGAAAAAAAACAAAATAAAGAAGTAAGAAATTGTACTTTGCATAAAGAAAATTAAGCCTGTTTTAAGACTATCGTGTTCTAATATGATGGAAGACTGACCATACATGAACAAGTAACAGTTATTTTATTCTAAAAAATGCTTCCAATTTCAATCAAAACTATTAAAGGGGTCATATGATGCAATTTCAAGTTTTTCTGACATATGAAGCGAATTTCAAGTTTTTTCTTTCTCTTTGGAGTGTTACAAGCTGTTCGTGAAAAGATAAGATCCCTAAAGTTGCAAAGACTAAAGTCTCTCAAACCCAAAGAGATATTCTTTATAAAAGTTAAGACTCGTCCCACGCCCTCCTAAAACACCTCGTTTAAACACGCCCCCACATGTCTACATCATTGTGTGGGAAGATTTGCATGACACCGCCCAAATGTTCACCAAAGAAAGAAGGCGTAAATTTGATTCTCCCTGTAGTGTTGTTGCTGCCACCGCCGCAATGTTGTGAAGACGCTGTTTCGTTGTGAAAGCAAAACTACTTTGTTTGGTCTTTCAAAAGAGGACACGACTAGAAATCAGTGATTAAGTTCAACCCAAATATTCAGATGTGTGCAGCGCATTTTATGGAGGACTGTTTCCTGATCTGCCGACTGTTCTGACTCGCAGTCTGTAAGTACGTTTACATATTTAAAGAATTTATCAATGATGATTCAAACACAAGTTTTGAGCAGTTTGCAGATATTCAGGAAACATGCTAAGTTCAGGAAACATGCTAAGTTCATGTACTTGTTTCTCTGAAAAACAATGCTACAGTCAGTTATTCTGCTTTGAAATGTGTGTTCCGTGTCGGAATGTCTGTTTTTGATATGGTCTGTGTGACTCCGCCCACTGCCAATTTAGTCTTTCGGCACCTCGGGTTGCCAGTTGGTGGAAAACACAGCGTAATTCAGCCATGGAAGGCAGCAAACGAACTGGGTCAGAGATCACAGCATCTATCGAAAAATGACCAGATGAATATTAAAACACAGATGAATCAACTTACAGTAGCTCGTCACGTCCCATTGTCAGTTGCACTCATTCCTGTTGTGTCCTCAATCTGGCAACCCACATGAGCACCTTCCTCCTCTCATGACTCACAGGTCTCTGGATCTGCTCCAGCTCTCAGTCTATGAGGCAATGGCCTACATTTCATTAGCAGCAGCCCGCTTCACTGCTGTCAGTACTTTCCCAACCGACTGCTCCAGCCAGAGATGTTTTGGGAAAATCTCTGGGATGAAAATACGGAGCAGAAGTTTTGTCAGGAAGATGTGCCTCAGAATCATAACTCAACTGATTAACCAAGAGCTTTGTATCATAGCAAGATAACATAGACAGCCAACAGCAAAGTTACAGGAAGAGCATGGTTTAAAATAGACTGAATAAAGGCGTGTGTTTTAGGTGGTTAGTTTGGCTTTGTGGGATAATGAAGAACAGAGATGACGTGCATAAGAAATACTGTGTGGGTTTCATCCTAAAACAGACATTTTCTGATTTATTAAGTGGTGTGTATGCTGGGCCCTTCATGAATTTACATATAATGGAAACTTTAGTTAAATGTGCCATCATGAAATAACCATAAGTGGATTTAAAATGGACTGAAGTACAAATCAAGCCAAACCCTTACTTAGCTTACATGATATTTGATTTATTTTTTGTAATTATTTTTTTTTATATTGACACATTTCTATTTTGTGGGATGGCATCCACAAATAAATACATAAAAAAATAAAATAAAAACCTACAACAAAAGTTATTACTCATATCTATATCGACCTATATTTGAAAAATATTGACGTCAACCCTGGTCTTGAAGGGCCATATCTGAGTGAGATTTGATCATGCGTGCAGGATCTGAGAGGAGTTATGATAGTTTATCATACCATATTCATGAACCAGTGTTTCTGTTGCTCTCCTGAAGATATTTGGGTAAATAAATATTAAGAAACGTTCTTGTTGAGGATTGAGTCTAATTCTTCTACTGACGATCAGCATCCAGGACCTCAGCGGTGCATCTGAGTCTGCTTTATAGAGATGTTTTTCTGTTTTTCTCATGCTTCTTCAGGAATTTAGATTAACTCAAACATCCCAGCAATGAAGTCACATGGAAATATGAGGAGAAAAGCAGCTGCTGAAGGGAGTGAAATGGCACAGATCTTCTCTTCTCACAAAATTATGTGTAGATAATGCATTAAACTGTATCCGGCTTATCAACAGAGTCTGACTTTTCCTTGTTTTTAACCAAATAAACCAGTGCCTTGTTTACATTCCACGCTTTTAAAGCATTTAATTTGACCCCTGAAATTCATTTGTAATGTTATTCAAGGTTTCTTACACAGTTCAAGTTTTTCATTACAGTGTTTTCCACCTTCTCTTTGAACCTGTTTTTCCTTCTATGCCTTTAAGAGATCTGTATGCAAATGAGCTCTGCTGTGATTGGCTGACCTCTGCCTACCAGCACAGTTTAAGGCTATGCCGAAAATAAATTATATTATAAAATGTTTTAAATGAAAAAAAAAAAAACTTCTCTGACAATATTACATAGGTCTGGTTGTTGAGCGTTCCTTTATATTTCCAACAGTTAATGAAGAAATTGGTTCTCTGAGTAAGTGTGATTTTCCAAACTAAGTTGTTTTTAATGTTGAAGCATAACACTGTTCTCCATGAGCTGATCCCGTGGAGTGTGGTGGTGATGTGTAAATGACTGAAATCCTGCTCTGTCTTCAACAGGGCGACGATCGAGGAGGTGGAGGGAGACGTCTGTGAGCTCGAGTCCAAACTAGACAAGGTACGTTTGGACTGCTGGTCATCTTTTAGAGATTAATGCGCATATTAATATATTTTTTAATATGTAGAAAACATGGCTTGTGTTTCCTACAGTAATCTGTTTTTGCAGCTGTTGTCCTACATTTGCTATTTTTAATTGCTGTTTTATTATATATTAATTCATATAATATTTTATATTTTATTATAATATACAATTATGTTATAATATATAAATAAGAAATATATGATTGTTTATATTTTATATTAGTGAAATGTATAGTAAAATACATTTTCGTATTGTGTAATTTAATTTGAATTAAATAATTTAAAAATATATATTTTTACAATTAATTATATTAATGATTAACTCACATTATATTGAGATATAATTAATGTTATAATAACTCAGTAGTAAAATACATTTTCAGATTTCATTAGATTTAAATTTGAATCTTAATAATTGTAATTTATCATTTTAAAATACATTTTCATTTAGTAAAATATATAGTAAAATTAATTTTCAGATTGTGAATTTCATCATATTTAAGTTTGAATTTTAATAATTTTAAGAATAGTAGTTTATCATTTTAAAATTTTACACGTGTGAATAAATGAAGAAAATAATTTCTTTGTGTAAAAAATTTGTGTTTGCATAATAGGCCTAAAATATATAAATGTATGTTTGTGTGTGTGTGTGTGTATACAGTATATACAGTACACACACATATTATACAAACTCAAACTTTTTTATTTTGGATGCAATTAATCAATTTGACGGCTCTAGTAAAAATGTTTATATCATGCTATGAATATAGTAATGATTAAGCTGATTTGTATTACCATGTAATATCATCTAGTACTTTTTTTAGTTATTCTGCTGTCAAAAAGCAGTGCAGTAAACATGTTTTTTTTTTTTATTATTATTACACATTTTATTGGCAGCATAACATTTGGAGTTAACGTCACTTTCTTAAATGTCAGCAGCACTCAGGCTGACACAAACAAAACCTGAGGATCATGATTTGAAAATATCTATTCCCATAATCTCAAAATGCCCAAATATCATCCTAATACTACAGCAGCAGCAGCAACATCTCTCTACAGAGTCTTTGATTTGAGCTCTTTCCTGTCGAGTGCTGTAAAAACTGTTGGAGCAATGGAGCGGCTCATTGTTGGGTCAGATTCAGACCCACCCAGCGTCATTTGGCAGAGTGACTCAGGCCACTCACTTCCTCCTCTCTCTGAGGAAGGATATGAAGTCTTAAGGAGGAGCTGATGCAGCTTTTCTTAGAAATCGACACAAAATTGTAAATGTGCATAGTGTGAGATGTCATAATTCAGAGTCTACATCAAAGTCAGCCATCAACAAACCTGAAAACAGGTGTTGCTAGCAAGCACCAATCAATCCATAAATCAACACTAAGTTTTTCGTAAATTTAGTCTTGTACATTTAAACAGATACAATGTATACAAATTATACATAAAGTAACAAAAATTAACAATATATTAAAATTATGGAGCACTGATAGATCATGGTAGTATTTGTTGCACTGCCTTTATACTGAGAAAAAGACATTGATTGTATTTCAGTAAATTATAAAGTGTCATTTTATTGCAAAAGAAAGAATTGTCAATTATGATAATGTTAGACTTTATTTTTATCCTAATATGTGTGTGTATGTGTGTGTATATGTTTATTTTTGTTTTGTTTAGCTTTTGTTTTTATGTGTGCACTTATTTAAAAAAGTACAAAAGTATCAACAATATTTCTTTGCAATCAGACTTTTTTTTTTAAGTTTAATTTTTTGTTTTGATCAATCAAACTTTATTTTAGAACTTGTCAATTTTATTTTTGTTGTTTTTTGTTTGCTTTGCTTTTACCACTAACAAAAAATAAAGCACTAACCACTTTTCTAAGCAATCAGTCTTTATCATTTAACCTATCATACATATGAGTTTTGCCTGATGGATGATAAGAAGCCAAAACAAAATGCCACAGATTTTTAATAATGTATTTGTGTATATTTATATACTTTGCATGTGGGCTATGTTTATTTATCTTTATTTTATATTTGTTTACTGTACATTTATCTGTCAATGTACTCTGTATTTTGTTTAGCTGGTGAAACTGTGCATCGGGATGATTGATGCTGGAAAGGCGTACAACACGGCCAACAGACAGTTTGTGAATGGGATTCAGGAGTTGGCACAGCAGTCTGCCAAAGATGATGTCATCGAGGTGAGTGCAGACGATTACCGTAATGACCGATCAGCTCTTTATTAGCCATGGGGCTTTCAGAATCACAAACCTATTGAGCTGCTCGTATCAAAGTGTCCCTGAAGTGAAAGCTGTGTTTGCTTTGCTGCAGTCTGTCTAGTATGAAGTGCCAATTTAAAAAACTGTTGTTTATTTGTGACCCTGGAGCACAAAAGCAGTCTGAAGTCACTGGGGTATATTTGTAGCAATAGCCAAAAATACATTGTATGGGTCAAAATTATCAATCTTTCTTTTATGCCAAAAATCATTAGAATATTAAGTAAAGATCTTGTTCCATGAAGATATTTTGTAAATTTCCTACCATAAATATATCAAAACTTAATTTTTGATTAGGAATATGCATTGCTAAGAATTCATTTGGACAACTTTAAAGGCAGTTTTCTAAGTATTTTAATTTTTTTGCACCCTCAGATTCCAGATTTTCAAATAGTTGTATCTTGGCCAAATATTGTCAGATCCAAATAAAACATACATCAATGGAAAGCTTATTTATTCAGCTTTCAGATGGTGTATAAATCACAATTTCGAAAAAATTGACACTTAAGACTGGTTTTGTGGTCCAAGGTCACATCTGGTGACTGTTTGAAAGCATACTTGGTTTGTGTTCACACAAAAACATTGGCTGCATTCCAGCGTTCCCAGCCTTCACTTATTTACTTTCTTCTTTGAAATATCCATTGTGCATTGTAAAACATACCAGTGTATTTCCTCGTATATGCATCTGGTGCAGGTAAATACCAGTGTTTCACAAACTTTTTTGTTGCTACTACCTCCACAGTTCCATCAGTAAGAAGCCCTTCATCAACACCAAATCTGAAATGTATTCATTATAAATTCCTGGATATGTTTTACCAATATTTAGTTTTCTTTACTTTAAAATAACGTCTCAGGTTACATATGTAACCATTGTTCCGTAAGAAGGGAACGAGACACTGCGTCCTCTAGAGGTCGCTATGGGGAATGCCTTCGGCGTGACTGGTGTCTGAAGCATACATATCAACACAAACATTACACTGGCCGGCGACAGCCTATGACTGCATTACCGGTGTGACCACAGTATAAAAGGGTGCCAGAAGAACACGTTATCTGCTTCTTCAACTGAAGTTGCATCCGAAGCATGGCAAGTCTTCTAGAGGATGGAGTGTCTCGTTCCCTTCTCAGGGAGCAATGGTCACATATGTAACCTGAGACGCTCCCTTTCATGGGAACTTCAAACTGCGTCCTCTAGAGGTTGCTATGGGTACCGGTATACCCACACCATACCCCTTCTGGTGGGGGGGAGTGCATGCCGAGCAGCGTGCTCATAGATAACCCTCTAGAGTGAGAGGAGTACTACAAGCTTAATCATAAGAGCAGCATATCGGGGGGCAGAAGGTGGCCCAACAACCTGGCATGACTGCCCACAAGAGCTCTATAGAGCAGAGGCCCAACTCTCGAAATAGGAGAGGATCTCAGATGCTCAGTCTGGGAGCGGCATGCTCAAAAGGTAGCCCTCTATGGTGAGGGGAGCTCTGCTAGGCTCAAGCAAATAGGGACAACTAATCAGGGAGGCAGCAAGCAGCTAAACTTGCCTGATGTTGCTGTCACAGAGCTCAAAGAGCGGAGGGCTCGACCCTTAACGAGGAGAGAGGAACCCAGCTCGACCAAAGCAATCAATAGCCCAGGGGCAAAGTACCACGCTCTTAAGTAGAGAGGAGGACTCACATAATCTGGCGAGCTCATAAAAGACCCTCCCGCAGTGAGGGGAGCACAGCCATGTCCAGGGAGCAGATTGACCGCAAATGGGACATCAGAAATGGGATCCATCTTAAAAGGGGATCACACATGTCAACAGGGAACAACAGGGTCCCAACATAGAGGCAGCTGACCAAGGAGGCAACAGGGACGGGCCTAACAACTCAGTATTGTTGCGCATAGAGTTTTTGGGAGCAGCACTCACAGCTTTTAAGCTGAAGCGGGCCCTAAAAGCACAAATTGGGAGCGATAGGCTCATAGCTAACACCTTTGCAGTCTTACACCGCTTTCACACTGTGAGCGTGAGCGCTGCAGCGATGGCTTCGGTGCCAAGTCTATTTCTGCTGTGCTGCTGACGCTCAATTAAAGTGACGGCACACTTTTGATGGACAAAAAAAATATGATTTCACACAAAACGTGCTAAAAATGCACAGAATAACCATGTCTAGTGTGTTTTAACACGAGCTGGAGTATGTCAGGAAAGAAAATGAAGAATCAAAAATATGTATAGAAGATTTACCCATTTTAACTTGTTTTTAAGTTTTAATTGCCATAAGCAAATTATAACTTAAAACATTTTATCAAACTCACAACAAACAATTCATCTTGTTTAGGATCTTAAGTTACAATGGAGTATAAAGATAAGAAATTCATTATTCATTCATTATCGACAGCTTCTGTAAATATTGCACATGTGTTCACTTACGATTGATGTGACAAACTTACGCCTTTTATTTATTTTCAGTTCCACAGTTACAGAAACGGAGCTATAAACACAATATTGCACATGAAGCATGCTGACATCTTCAGTATTCGGCCTAAAATAGAATAAATAATTATATTGCTCCAGGTCTTCAGTTACAAAAACGGACAACAAGGCACAAATTACAAACAAGTACACAAGACAGACATAAAAAAAAAAAAAAAAAATCGTATAAATTATATTGAGAGCTTCTAAGAAAAATATTAAGCTGTAAATTACGATTGGCTAGAAACGCATAGCCTACATTTTATATTCAGCTTCACATACAAAAATAACTTAAAACATTGTGTTTAAACACTTTTGCGAGACATTTTTTCATCACCATGAACCTGTTAGTGTTCAATACAGTAATGCAAAAAAAAAAAAAAAAAATTGCAAGTAATGTTTTTTTTTGTTGTAATAATTTTAATATTTTGACAACCCTATTTTTAAAGTCATCATTTCTGTTTTGTAGGCTAGATTTAACAAGTATAGATTTGTTAAATTATTATTTTTTAATTACAGTATATTAAGATATTATTTATTTCATATATATATATATATATATATTAAGGTTTGATGACAATGGTATTAGTTGTTGTACTGAATTTATACTGACTAAAATACATTTAATTGTATTGCAGTATAATATACAGTATAATTTTTTACTGTCAGTAAGTTTTTTTTATTGTAAAACAATATGAAAGTCGAAATGAGTTCTTGGAATGAAAATAAGGTTGAAAATGTCAGACTTCCGTTTTTAAGCTTTTAAGTTTTGTTTTTGTTTTAAGTTTTTATGTTTTGTTTTTGCTTTGGTCAAGTGTGACTTGGACACATTTTTACAAAGATTCAGCTTAGTGTTTTGTGTATGTGTGTTAAATAACCAGATGTGTTTTATTATTATTATTATTTTGTCCCCTGTTATCTGTAGTCTTGACTCTTTGCTGGCCCTGTGTAAAGTTCTCTCATTTCTTCACAGTCTAGCCTGACCACGTTTGCAGAGAATCTTCAAGAGATGATCAACTATCACACAGTAAGACAATCTGGGCAAAAAGATTTTGCCGTATTGCGTTATTGTTTATGACTTCTCCTTTTTTTTCTTTTTTGTCATGTTTGCATGTGCAATTTTGCAAAAAAAAAAAAAGAAAAACGCTTCTGTTTTATGGAGATCAGTTTCACCATTTACTTTAACTGAGATTGTCTTCAAGTTGTTTCTCCATCATTTTCACCTGGAACTGACCATTGAACAAGACAGCTAATGATAATGCCTGCAATAGCGTGATTCTGATGGTTCTGTGGTCCTCATGGCTGTACAGCGCTGCTGTTGTCCCACACTGTTTTAAACTGGAGCTCTATGAGTCAGTGTTTAAGGCTGTGGTAAGGTCAGCTGACTTGAGGTTAAAGTCCTCATGAGCAAGAACTAAGCACATGATCTTTAGAGCACAAAAACGTCTTAACTTATTTCATCCATCGCACACTTGATTTAATTTACACTGCCCTAAAATGTCTAACATACACAGTTTATGCCTTTAAAGTTGAAATATTTCAAAAAGTTCTGATAATAGTACACTGAACTGCATTTATGTTTCTTATGGTTTTGGTTTTGTAGACAAATGTACATTGTACCTGCATATGACTTTCTTAAAAAGCACTTTCCTAAGTACTTTTTTGGCAAATAAATTCGTAAAGCATATTTATATTTGGAAATGTTTTATTTATTTATTTTTTAAAAACAAATCCAAGTATGTCGAGACTTTGCAGTAGTATTTTAGTTCATGTATAAAATATGTTGATGTGGCAATATCAGTGACTTTGATATTAACGTTACACAGAAAACTTACACATTAACTGAGTGTTGTATTTCAGAAATAACTTTGATATTTTGACAACCATAATATGCTTTTAATGTTAATGCAAACAAACAAACAAAAAAATTATATGTGCGCACATATATATATATATATATATATATATAGTAATTGCTTATTTATTTGTATTTTTTTTATTTGCAGATTTTATTTGACCAAGCACAACGATCAATCAAATCACAGCTCCAGTCATTCATTCGAGAGTGAGTATCATAAAGTTATATGTTGTTTTGTCAGTTAACATCAGTCCAATCTCATAATTCTTATTTTATTAAATTTTATGTTAACAGTTGATTGTAGAGTTTTTAAGAGCTGAAGTCAATATCTAGAATAACTGATTAATAAATTTATTTGCTGATATGTATTTTAAATAATGTGTAAAATTAAATATTTTCAAGTCCAAGTATCTGTGATGCCGATATATCGGTTTATCAATTGTGAACATTATTGAAGCAGTCAATTCATGCCACCGTGGATTTTCCAAGTTTCAGCACCAAAGCAACGTATGTTGTGCAGTACAACTTTATATGCCGTATTCTGTCATCCATTTTTTGAGTAAAGGCCACCAGCTTTTACAGCCGCCAAACCGATTTATCAGTTCATCAGTAGACTCCATACACAAAGCCATTTGTCTCGTCTCTGCTAAAGCCAGAGTTTATAATGGCACGGTTTCAGCAGTCGCTGAGTGCACATTTAAGGAATGGTATTGCTGTGCACAGGGACCTTCGGAAATTTAAAGAAGCAAAGAAACAATTTGACAAAGTGAGCGAGGAGAAAGAAGCAGCCCTGTCCAAAAATGCCCAGGTGCCTCGAAACAAACAGCACGAGGTGGAGGAGGCCACCAACATCCTCATCGCCACGCGCAAGTGTTTCCGGCACATCGTCCTGGACTACGTGCTGCAGGTAAGAGCGCCGAAACCCGTCTGGTGTTAGTTAAATACATCAGGGACTCAGGGTTAACCTTTGTACTCAAACAACCTTTGTACAAATTCCTGTGTAGTCACAAGACGCATGCTAATGATATAGATTCATTGGAATTAATATTGCTTTCATGGTGGTTTGCAAGAGAAAGAAGGTATGTTTTGAAAGAGAAAGAAACTTGGTCAGTTCTTGTCACACAATACTTGTGTCCTCTCATTGCTCTTAGTGACCACACACACTCCGTTGCAATAATTAATTCTCCTTTGCGAGTTTAGTCTAACAGCCATAATTCAAATAACTTGAGCTTAATAACCATAGGTTGACCTTTCCCTCAAAATGGTGTGTAGCGGCACGGAAACTCTGTTAAATCTCTCCAGTCAGTAGTCAGTGTGTAGTTTACAGGCGCTCAGTGTGCAGTGTATTGCGCCCCCTGGTGGCTCAAGGAAAGAGCTGCTTGTTTCCAGTCAGTTGTGAAAGAATAAAGGATGTGCCGTTTGGGAGCTCAGGAAGCAGATGTGTTAGATTTCATAATGCTTCAGTATTAAAACATGAGTGGTCACCAGTGTTCATTTTTACAGTTTATTATTGTTTGTATGCTTTTTTTGTCATGTCAAATGTATTATTTATTAACTTATATATTTATTTGGTTTTTCATAATTTTACTATGGTCAAAATTGCATGAAATTGTAGTCAGCAAAACATTTTAGTTTGGAATGTGTGAAGTTAAATCGTGGCCAAAATGTATAAACGTTTATAAAACGGCATAAACTGTATATCCAAAATATGTGCACATTAATACATGAATGATATTACTTATCTCAGTTGTTGTTTGGTGAGGCAAAAAAAAAAAAAAAAAAAGTTTGTGATTTTGTTGATGAAATAATAACTCTGATATTTCCTATTAGGAAAATCCCTTAAATTATTGTTTCCCTTTTGTTTTAAAAACTGATGTCTGTAAAAAGAATCTGTTCTTTTAAGGAGGGAATTTATTTAAAGAATGTTTCTTCATTCTTTTTGTTTATATTAATTATTATTATTATTTTTCAGATTAATGTGCTGCAGTCCAAGAGACGATCAGAAATCCTCAAATCGGTAAAATATTCTTACTCATGATTTATAATTAAGACTTAAGCTTTATATTCTCAAGTTAGCTGTTTTGTTAAACCTGTCTTCTGTTGTACAGATGCTGTCTTTCATGTACGCCCACCTGACCTTCTTCCATCAAGGTTATGATCTGTTCAGTGAACTACAACCCCTCATGAAACAGCTGACCGGACAGGTACATCACATCTGTCTGTCCGTCTAAGATACAGTCTATTTGTTTGTCTGTCGTGCTATTTATCTATTTATCTCTGTGTGTCTGTCTGTTGTACAGTTTATCGGTCTGTTGTGTGATCTGCCTGTGTATCATACGATCTGTCTGTCTCTCTATCTGTCTTGTCTGTCTCTATCGGTTTGTCTGTCTCTCAGTCTATCGTACAGTCTGTCTGTGTCTGTCTGTCAAATGATCAATCTGTCTATCATACATTCTGTCTGTCTATCTGTCGATTGTATGATCTATTGTACGATCAGTGTGTCTGTCTGTCGTACAGTCTATTGTACAATCTATCTGTCTGTCTATCATATGATATGTCTGTCTCTTGTACAGTCTGTCCGTCTATCGTACAATCTGTCTGTCTGTCGTACAACAGGGTTTCTGCGGGTCCTTAAAAAGTCTTAAGAAGTCAGTTGTATCATTTTTAGGACATAAAAAAAGCCTAAAATGGAACAAGAAAGTCTTAGATTTCAAGAGGTCTTAAATTTGTGGACAAGAATTGCGATATGGCTGAATGTGACGATTGAATTTCAAAAGGCTATGAATTTATTAAATAAACATAAGCGCTGCACATTTCAGAATCCGCTGCTGCGCTGCATTGTGTTCTGCTGTTACCGGGGAAACCATTCTATTTCTGCTTCAAAAGCGCCCCCTGCTGGCAGAGTTGCTGTTTTTGATAGGACTAATGGGAAAACCAACCCATGTTTGTACGCTGCAAACACACGGAGTTATAAATGTGAACTGGTGGCATTATAAAAATGTAAACCATTAAGACAGTAAAATATTTTTAATTAATAGTTGATTGATAATAGTTGTTTAGGTTAATAATTGATAGCTTTTCCTTATGAAAATTTACCAAGGTTTAACTATGGTAAAAGTCTAGTAACCATGTTGTTGTTTTTTTTTTTTTTTTTAGCATATTGACTATCATTTGTGTAACCATATTTTTACTAAAACAAATACCATGGTTAAACTAGGGTCAGTGGTGGAAATGACCAAAATTCACTGGGGGAACTCTAAGTTGGGGTAACTTTTAGACAACCTTTCAGATTTAATTAATTATATAAACCTTTATAATCTATAACATTAAACTTATTTCATGTTTCCTTTAAACCATATGTTTTTTTCATATTGATTTAATCATATTAAATCAATATGAAAAAATGTATCTTTGCACTACAGAGGTGACACACAAGAACACAAAAAAAGTGGCATTTAGGTATATATTAACAGACTGTTTAATGAGGCTCGGAGGTGGCATGAAAGCATTTTAAATTTATAATAACAATTTTATGTGGTGAATGTTTTAAAAAAGTTCTGAATATTCCAATATTAAATTATTTAAATAAGTGGCAGCAAGTCACTGTCTTTGTCACTGAATCATTCATTCAGTCGATTTGTTCAAACAGCCGATTCATTTAGGAACAAAGCAAGTGACTGTTCAAAAAGATTCTTTCAAAAATGATTATTATTATATATTGCGCTACATTTGTGTGCGTAGCCTATTGAATGAATAAAAGATAAAAATTCCTTTAATTTCCCAGAAATCTAAACAGTTGGAGCTGGGACGTCATCCCCCCTCAATTCACTCCCCGGACTCTGTTTATCATACAATCTATCGTACGATCTCTCTGTTTTTTTGTTTGTCTGTCTGTTTGCTATTGTACAATCTATCTGTCTGCCGTACAGTCTCTCTGATTGTCTGTCTGCTATTGTACGATCAATTGGTTTATCGTACAATCTCTGTCAGTCTGTTTGCATTTATATGATCTATCTGGCTATCATACAATTTCTCTGTTTGTCTGTCTGGTTATATAGTCTATGTGTCTATATTGTACAATCTATCTTTCTGTTGTACAGTCTAAATACAGATCTGTATATCTATATTTGTACAATTACTAACGGTACTACGTTCATTTATACTAAGCATGTGCCAATACATGCTTAGTATATGTGCCAAAGCATGTGCCAAAATAGTGGTCAGATCATTTCTGTCTCTGTGTAAAAGCGGAAGTCTAATTCCTGCACCAAACCAGTGTTTTCATTTTCTCCCTGGAGAGCTGATGGGCACGTGAATCCTTGTTTCCTGTGGGCAAGAATGTGATGGGATTCTTGAGATGTGTGATTGGCTGCTGCTCACACAGGCCTTGCACTGGAAACAGGAAGTTAAATTGGGTGATTAAAGGGTATTCTCTGTCTGGGAGTTAAGTTGAGCGTGTTTGAGAAGCAGTGGACGTGAAATATACAGCACAAGGTTACCAGGATTTGTTTTCTGCTGTCTGTCGGACATTATGAAGCTCAAAAGAGTGGAGCGATTATGTCGAGAGGTTTGGAGGAGCTGCTCGCAGGTCTGTGTTTCTGTTCATCATGCACTGCTTATGATACTTTGATATTTTCATTTCAGTTCGGACTGCTTATTTTTAATTATTTTTGACATTTTAGAATAACTGTCTATGAAATAACACAGTGTGGGAATTATATAGTGACCATAAATAAAGAAAACAAATGAAAAATAGAATAAATAATACTATTAAAATAAAATTAAATAGTTTTGTAAAGTAATTCGTACTTTTCTAAAATGTGTAGGTGCTTCGTAAGTGGTTCTTAGTTTATATAATTTGTCTGTGCTGTAGTGAAAAAGCTTGTCCAAAAATAGCAGCATCATAGTTGTAGCTTTAAGTCACAATAATGTAGCTCATGATTGAGTCATGCTCACAGGTTTTGTCAGATGGTCAGTCTTTATCAAGCACATCTCGAGAGTGGAAACTTCAGGTTGTAACTGCGACAGAGAAAAACATTTCCCATCAGATATTATCAGCCGAGCATCTGCCCGCCTCTTTCCTGGCGGATCAAAACAAAGAGCTCGACCCAAATAACACGCGTCTGCTTTTATGTGACTTGTTTCCATGCATGATACGAGGTGATGGATGATCGCTCTCTGTATCTGAACAAATAAAGTGCAAAGAGAGACTATTACAGTTCCTTTCCTCAACTTCCCCTATAGGAAAGAAGTGTTGTATTCTAAGGGAAGTTTCACTGTATTATTGGTTATGCATAGGGTTAGTGATTTGAATAGGCCCTTAAGCTATATGCTAGTCACTAAAAGTTGACAAAAAAGCTGATACAAAATCTTAAGTCAATTAAACGCCTCCTAATGACGATCAGTGTTCCTGATTGTGACCATGAGCCTGTTCATTTTCTCACAATTTCTGCCTGATGAAAAAGAGTTTAGCTTGGCCATAAAAAAAAAATATTTTAATTATGAAAATTAACATTTTATTACATGGCTTTTCCAGATCTAGAAATCAAACTAACTATCTATCCATGTTTCCCAAGAATCCTGGTTCTTTAAAAGGAGTTGGCAGTTGTTGAGCGGATAAATTTAGCTGTTTTAATACTCGTCTTGTTTTAAATCATTTTAAGTCATCTTGAGACCAACTGTTGCAGTCTCAATGGGTTTTTCTATTTAATAAATCATGATCTGATGAGGTTGTTGAATAGAAAGTGAATGGATGTCTATATGGAATTGGGATTTACATGGAAATAGACTGTGAAATCACCAGTTTCATTCCACACCTCAGTTCTAGAGGTACTTCATCTACTGGATCATGGTAACATCCACTTATGTATCAATATTAAAGACCTAAACTTGGTAATAATCCACAGTTTTAAAAGTTGGATTGATGAAGGCCTTCACCGTAGTGGAATATTCTCATAAATGAGTTTGGATTTGGTGATTGGAAATGTTCTACTGTTATAAGCGCTCTTGAATTTGTTTAGCAGTGTGTAGTGGTGGTGAAGCAGTGTATTATGGTCTATCATCAACTTGGGACATGGGAAATTAATGAGGCAAGAGTGATTTTTTTCCGTCCAGATGTAGGAAACCAGACCATCTTCAGATCACATGACTTTGTGTTTAAAGTGGTTTTTCGTTTGGCAGCAATGCCTTTAGTTATTCCAGTTTTATAAAGTTCAATACTCTTGGGTTAAGGCGGCGTCTCGCTAGCAGTTTTGAAAGCATTTTTAAAAAAAACTGAATTTTAAATATGCACCTGCTCCAAATGACTCTGACTCCAGATTTCTCTCCCTGTCTTCACGCATGCAAACATCTGTAAGCCGTTGTCATGTCTGTCTTTCAGCTGGATCAGCTGGTGATGGACTCCACAAAAGAAAGGAAGGATATGGAGATGAAACACTCGACTATTCAACAGAAGGTACTCCAAACATTAATGACCCACAAACCCCAGGCCATCGCACTCTGTACAGGGCCAGTCAGAAAATATCTGTTGTTTAGAGCAACATGAGGCTTTGCAGCACACTGATGAAAGCTGAAACCAATGAAATGATCTAAAGTACACAAAGTGAAGCTTTTGCCTGAAATACTGTGCACAGGTTTATGAATAAACGCTCAAAGTAATAAAGTTGCTGTTATAGCAGTTGAGCCGTTCATCTTTGGGTAGATTAGAACTGAATCCTCACCCATGGCACGTGGAAGTGTGTTTTATGTAGTAGTAGGGTTGTTAGGATAGCAAGATTTCAGTAGTCAATACCAGTTCTGCTAAAATGTCATTATTCTTACCACAGCAGTTTGCATTACATTGGCTAGTGGTTTAAAACTTGTGTAAATGTGCAAATTATCCCTAAAGGTGCGGTGTCATTTTTGTTTGCATGGTGAAATGAACCCCATTCAACAGAACTGAACACAAGTGGAAAGCCACATCGGAAGGTTTTCTGTGAAATTGAGAATTGTGAGGGTCTTCTGGTGGCAAAATTTAGTCGAAAATTTCATCACGTGGATTTCAAATCTGGTTCAGATTTGTTAAACATTGAATGGTTTGCCACGTTATCCCATTGAATGCAGATTGGTTTTGAAGATGTAGGGATGTGCGATATTTATCGTCTACTATTATATCGTCATTGTTGTTTTAACGATGGGTGGGCTGACATTATCAAGTATGTCACTCACTTTGCAAAAAACAAACAAAAAACATCGGTCCAAAAGCATTCACTGCGTGATGAAGCCTATTGGAATGCAGTTCTGAAAGCAAAAATATAGCCCTGTATAGGTTTTTGTTCTTATATATAGAAGATATGATGCTATCACACAAGTAAGAGTGCCGTTTACCAAATATCAGTGCTCAAGCGACACAATATTGTCAGGTTTTTTTGTTAGTTTTTGTTTTGCCACTGAAACCAGAGCAACACTGATGTTTCTTTATGATTCTTTTTTTGAGCAAATCAATTGAGTCAATGATCCATTTATAAAGACAGCCACTTGCATTGTTTCTAAATGAATCGGTTGTTTTGAATGAATCGTTTGAATGAACGATTTAACGGATCACTGATTCAGACGGACTTGTCGCCACCTACTGGTGGTTTTAGTGCCATATATACTTATCCATGACGGGCCTAAACAAGCCAAGGTATTGGCATAAAAACACACTCTGCAAAATATCCTTCAATTATCGTTATCGAAAAAGTCCAAAAATATATAATTGTCTGTCAACATCACACGCCTACCTCGGTGTGAGTCGTGCTTTATGCTTCACTATCCTATGCACACACAACCTAGTTTGTTTGCTTAAATTTCTCTAATGTAACTCCGCCTTAAATCGCAGTTAAGCTAAATGAAAGTAGCATATGTATCAGAAATTACAAATAAAATATTACAAATTTCAAATATCAGTTGAAATCACTTTATATTTAATATTGTGAATGCTTCATTTACACCCTGGAGACGTTTCATAAAACTCTGAATTAGTGTATATTCATCTATCACTCCATAATGAGCGTTTACTGTGATTCGTGCACTTGTGCCACAGTGCAGCTTGTTCTTCAGCTCATGTGAAGTGTGACTCTGTCTCTGTATTTTTGTTTCCTGCTCCTCTCTCACTCATCCTCTCTCTCTCTCTCTCTCTGGCTGTACTGGCAGTTGCTAACCTGCTCTCTCTTCTTTTCTGACTGCTCATATGAGGCCGTGCTGCAGGTGAGTCTGTCCCCTCTGCCTCTGCGTCTGAACGCTGCATGAATCACCATTACACTCATACCTGCGTTATGTTCATTAGACATGCGCTTTTATGTCAGTAGCTCATTTTATATGTAAACAAAGCAAAGGATTGTAATTTGATTGCAAAAACCTGGAAGAAAATGCTTTATAAACAAACAGTGTTTGTTAATCACTATTGTACATGAAGGAGAAAATACTCCAAACAGAAGCGAAGCAAAGCGTAACGCAACTGTATAAATGTTTAATGCTCTGCTGGGATTGGTGGATCCAACACATGAGCCACAGTTAATGAATTCATTTATCGACCGCACACACACACACACACACACACACACACACACACATGCTAGAGCTTTCCTGAAGGGGAGGAGCCAGCAATAGATACCAAGGCCAGTGCTCGGCTCAGTCTGCACATACATGGACGTACATGAATACACACAGAGCGTAGAGGCTCAGTGATGATAGACGACCCTGACAGGGCAGTCACAATAATGTTTGGGAGTTAGATGCAGCATCACTGCTGACTCACACGCACACATGCACGCACTGCTCTGTCCGGCATGAAGATCTTCAGCAGGTTTCACTATGTGTGGTATCTGGTGAGTCAGTCGTTTTTCATAGTTCATGTTAATATTCTTTGTCTCTTTTGACTTTGAGTGATGATGAACTTGAATGCGACATCTTTTATGTATCTACTGATCAGTTTCTATGGCTGGCAGCGCTGTGTTTGAATGAATATCAGTTTAATGGTCAATAACTAATACAGATGTCCTATATGATAAAGAGATGATAACATTGTTTTGAAAAATAATTTCAATTTAGTAACTCAAAGAATGTCAGCTTTGTGACCATCAAGTAAAATACAGTACAGAGATATACAGTATATATATATATATATATATATATATATATATATATATATATATATATAATATTTAAGAATTCTGTCCTTTTAATTAGACTTCTTTTTCTTGTTATAATCATGACAGTTTGCAAAAATTTTAATCATGCTTATCTTAGAATTTTTTTAAATTCTATTTAAGAATTAAGAATTTCAGCCTTTTAACGTTTTACTTTGTTACAATTATGACAGTTATAGACTTCATTTGTTTTATTGCAAAAATGGAGAGTATGTTCATTCGAAAAATCATCATGATCTTCAGACAATACCACTTCATGCAGGTATTTATAGTATTGAGTATTTATAGTTGGAAGAGCTGCAGGTACGGTAAGTTGCTCTGTGCTTTGATAACAGCTGTAGCCCCATTCTTTGGTCCCGGTACCCTAAATATATTAAGCAGCCCAGCTCATGTTTCAGCTCGTGGCTGCTTGATCAAGATACAGAGAAATGTTTGGTGCTGTTGTGTTCATTTTGCTTGCCCTGCTGTAAATATACAAGCCAAGGGTCATCCTGAAGGTCGTGGTCTGTATTCACTTAGAGGTGAATTTTTTTTAGATGGATCCAAAAAAGTGAAAAAGAACCCAGTTCTGTTAGTGTTTACACTGATACTGGTCTTAAAAGTGGATTCAGATCTCATTTTAGCCCACTTCTGGTCTCACTCAACTTTCCATTCACACTGCAGATTATTATTATTTTTTTTTACTCTGATCGTAAATATTATAATTTCTAATATTAATTCATAGTATTATTCTTTTGCTGTTATTTTATACAATATAATTAATTTATTTAGTTCATTATTGATTTAATTAAACAAAAATAAATCCAAAATAAACAAAAAAAAAGCAACATAAATACATAAACATATAAATATATACACACACACAAATAATAAAAACACAAATAAATATTCTACAATATTATTAAGGCAGTCCACATAAACCCTCAGGTTATTACTTTGACAACTGAAATATGACCTTTGGAGTTTATCTGTGTGTTTTACAGTAACATTTTTAGTAACACTTTACAATATGGTCCAATTTGTAACTTAATTTTCATAATTAATGCATTAGGTATCATGAGCTAACAGCAAACAGAGGATTTGTACAGCTTTTATTAATCTAAATTAATATTAATTTATAAATATGCTATTTTTATAACATTTTTTCATAAAAAATAAAAATTCAAATTTGAAATTGTAGAATTTAGATGTAGAAAAATCAAACCAAAACTGCCCCTGTTTAAGTTTTCTATAGGTCACTTTGAAAAGAGTGTCTGCTGAATGGTTAATTGGTCGACTGTGTGTCTTACGGTCTGTGGGTTCGTTCTCCGCTGTGCACCGGAGATGTGATGTAAGATCTGTTAGTAGTGCGGTCTAGAGCAGATCAGACTGGATTCCCACAGCAGCATGCGGCTCGGGCTGTAAACTAACCTCCTCTACTAGTATGTCACTCTTATCGGTTTCTTCAGCTGCTTGAGCTTTCACAGACAAAAACACAGGATCCAGTGACGCGCTAATGTTACTGGGGCTCTGCTAGTCTGAGCTCAGCCGGGCTTGACTTAACTAGTCTGAGCTCAGCTGGTCTCACATGACATCTACAGGATGCAGGATCTTTGATTGTTCTTGTGGTGAACACCAACCAGTGGCCATGATTTCTTACAGTACTGTGATGTTATGCCCTGATTCATTCACCATACGCAGAGCCGGTTTTGACCTTAGTTGTAAGCTTTTTTCACCTTAGTTTTAATTTTAGTCCTGTTGGTTTTAGTTTGTAGTCTAACGATGTCACACTTACAGTTTCTCAGCAAAATTGTGTCATCAAAATACAGTCTTTTCATTCAGAATCCAAGAAGTGCAGAGTTTCTTGAGGAAACACAAAGCTGCTTTTTTAGTAAAGTAGAACAGTTTTATATATATATATATATATATATATATACACAAAATTTTACTAATGTGATTAAATGAAATGTAAATATAAAGATGTGGGATGGTAACCAGAAGGTTGTAGGTTTGAATCCCGTGTAGTAATTAAAGTGTTATAGCTGTTCACTTCAGGTTACTTCACGATCTGACAGATCATAGCAATATTAATAACCTGACCAGATAAGTGATTTTTTTTTTTTTTTTTTTTTTATGTTTCTGCAGCCAATCAATTTATTTTATAAAAATAGTTGGGTGTGCATCATGTGGGATCAGCCAAAATGTGTGTGGAGTGTTAATACAGCATGAGTATTAAATATAGATATTGATTCATAATTATCGTATATTAACTCCTAAGAATTTCAGTTCAATAAGTTTGATTACCTGTCTTTTTTTGTGCTCAGGACTTCTCAAATGACGACCCCAAGCTGGAGTACAATGTGGACGCAGAGAATGGGATCGTCATGGAGGGGTATCTGTTCAAGAGGGCCAGCAACGCCTTCAAAACCTGGAACAGGTCTGAGACCAGTTACAGCAGTAACTAATGGCCTGTTTGCTGGACAGTTCCAGGTAATCACGTATACACTGACAAAATGTTTCTGACTGCGTTTTCTTTGCAGGCGATGGTTCTCAATTCAGAACAATCAGCTAGTGTACCAAAAGAAATTTAAGGTAAACTTAGGATACTATAAAGAACACGCCAGAAATTCTAGCTTCAGCTGTGCGTTCAGCACTCATTTTGGCGTTTTGTTTCAGGATAACCCTACAGTCGTGGTGGAAGACCTGCGCTTGTGCACCGTCAAGCACTGCGAGGACATCGAGCGCAGATTCTGCTTCGAAGTGGTTTCTCCAACAAAGTGAGTACAAGCACACAACTCTGATTCTCATATCAGTCATGTTTCATGTTCGCAGGGAACACAAGCAGCATTTACTCTTTGAACAGCTGAATTACTAAATCAAATGTTACTTTTCTGTTTATTTAAATGGTAAGTGTCATTTCTGTGCCACTATTATCAAATTAATTACTGTTTTGAAACAAATTTGCAGTTTATTAATATTTCAATGATATTTATTTATTGCTACATGGCTGAGATGGTGGAAATTATTGGTACACCAGTGTATATAAGTGTAACTATTGAAAATAGTTTTCAGTTATTGAAATCAAGCTGAAATAAAATAGTTAAAATAAATAAATTAAATAAAATATAAATGTTAGATGGGGAAAAAAATGAAAATGAGAAATGTTGCCCTAAAAACGAATCGAAATTTAAGTACTAAAATTACTAAAACCTAAATTAATTTGTTTAAATAATAATAATAAAATGATGAAAGCATGCAACACAGTTAATAAAGCTAAATTTAAAATGAAAACTGAAAACAAGAAAAGTGATTTCAGAATATAAATAAATACTACAATAGTATAAAAATAATAGTAAAATAATCCTGTTTGTAAAAAAAAAAATACTTTTAAAAGTAGTACAGTAAATGTAATATGTAAAGAGCTGAATTAAACTATTTTCTTGTTTCACAGTATAAATACCTGAATATCCATTTAAAATAAATAAATACATTTCAGAATTTCTTTTTATAAAATATATTTTGAAATAAGATTATTTTCAAACCCTTTTTGCAAACTGTTATTGTTTTTAAGCATAGCATTAATAAAATGTCATAGTTTCGTGCCAAAAACATGCCAGAGTGATTCAAATGTTTTATTTCACTTAAACAAAAAAAAAAAAAAAAAAAAAAAAAAAAAAAATGGATTAGTATGATTATTTTTCAGTGCATATGTCACACTGTACATATGATGGCTGTTGTTTCTGCTGAAGGAGCTGTATGATGCAAGCAGACTCTGAAAAACTCAGGCAGGCCTGGATCAAAGCCGTCCAAAACAGCATCGCCACAGCCTTCAGGGACAAAGCAGAGGACGCCGAGGTACAGCAGTTTCTAATTAACGGCAGGCTAGAGATGCTAGTGACGGCCGCCAGCGCTTTGATAACAGTGCGATGTGTTTGGCAGAAGATGGACAGAAAGTCGTCTGCATCTACAGGCAGCCTGGAGTCGGGCGGCGATGTGAAGGAGAAGAGTCTGAAGGGCGAGAGCGCGCTGCAGAGGGTCATGGCCATCGGCGGGAACAGCATCTGCTGCGACTGCGGTCAGCCGGAGCCATGCTGGGCCAGCATCAACCTGGGCATCACGCTCTGCATCCAGTGCTCGGGGATACACAGGTGTGTGTGTGTGACCGCGAGTATCAGGGAGCGCTTTGTGTGTTTCATTACAAATGCTGTGTCTTTGTTTGTCAGGAGTCTCGGCGTTCATTTCTCGAAGGTCAGGTCTCTGACGCTGGACACGTGGGAGCCTGAACTGCTCAAGGTGAGCACGATGAACACACGCATGGACAGATGTTTGTCAGAGCACAGATGTTCCCATCCCTCTGAGAACATCAGCAGCTCTTAATCATCTCGTTAGCTCGTACACTTTTCAGACACGCTCAGAGGATCAGTGTTGGCATGTTTTATCATAACGAAGCATTTGACAAGAAAGATGGTCCAGCTCTCAACTAAAAAAGAAAACCTTCAGTTCTTATCTATGAACGATTAATACAATCAATTTCTGTACAGCTGATGTGTGAGCTGGGAAATGGTGTCATAAATCAGATCTACGAGGCTCGACGAGAAGAATTAGGAGCGAAGAAACCACAACCAGGAGATCCCAGGTACTGCGCTGGAATGACTGTGTTTTACTATCCAACTTTTTTTTTTAAGGAATCAGTGGTAATGGTCACATTAAACTGATCAAAAGTTCCAGTCAAGACATTTATAATGTTACAAAATAAATGCTGTTCTTTTGATCTGTGAATCCTGGAATATATCATGGTTTCCACAACAATATTAACCAACAATGTTTTCAACATTGCTAATAATCAGAAATGTTTCTTGAGCAGCAAATCATCATATTATTATGATTTCTGAAGATCATGTGACTGAAAATTCAGCTCTTCAATGGAGATCAACATTAAAGAACAATGCAATTTTCTAAATGTCAAGGTCACTGCTCAGTCCTGTTTGAAGTTATCCTACCAGGAGTCGAAGGGTCTTTTTTAAACATATATTTCATAATAACTGTAATAACTGTATCCTGAAGCACAGCGTAAAAACTTTTTTTTTTCTTTTTTTTTCTGATCAGAATTGGAGAACACTTCCAGATCTCTCCAAGTTGCTGCTGTTAATCTGGCATCTGGTGCTAATTTTCCTTAATTATCTGACAAACCCTTGTTAACAGGCAGCATTCCTCTATTATTCACTGAGACTGGGCCGCTCTGCAACAAGCCGCTGCACAAGAAGCTGGTCGTTCCAGAGTCTATACACTTTTTAGGCTGACTTCGTAGATTTAATTTCAGTGAAAACATGTCTTAGTAGTGCTGGCTGTAGAATGCAAATCAGAAAACCCTAAGCCTAATCATGATTAATTTTCTACAGCAACATGTTGGTCACGTTTGGTGTGGAAGCTGGTCATTTGTGTCTTGTGCTCCACAGGCACGAGGTGGAGGCCTACATCAAAGCCAAGTACGTGGAGCGCAGGTTTGTCCGGAGACTCTCTGAAGACGAGATCAGACAGAAGGTTTTAGCACTGAGTAAACCAGATAAAGCTCTCAGCGGCAGTTCGGATGCTCGGGCTTCGGGAGGAGCTTCAGCGTCGAAACCCCGTCCGCCGTCTGCGTCCTCAGGTGAGTGATCCTAACATCAGTGTGGTCTGTCTGCTCTCTCCTGCAGTTTCACGCTCTGTGGGGTCGATTTAACCTTTGCTTTGCCTTGCCGTGGCCCGTTGACCTGCTGTTAACATCCGTCAGCATCCATGCGATGTGTTCGGACCCCCGTGGACGGATGTTTGTGGCGTAAACGAGGCCTGAACTGGTTTTACTGAGTCTCTGCCCCTCTGTGTCTGTGTGCGATCCTAACGCTGCTCTGGGCTTTTGTGTTGCTGAAGCGAACCACGAGTCTCTCTTCTGTGTAGACGAGCTCGATTCTCTCTTCTCCTACTTTAACACCTCCGCCAAGCCCTGCTGTCGTAAGTACAGCCGTGTGAGTCTCTCCCACCTTCATTTCACCAGTGTGAACCTGAATTGAACAGAATCCAGGAAATAAAATAAAATAAAATAAAATATTAAAAAAATATAAAAAATATAAAAAAATATATAAAAAAAAATACTGGTAAAAAAAAAAAAAAAAAAAAATAAAATATTAAAAAAATATAAAAAATATAAAAAAATATATAAAAAAAAAAAAAAAAAAAAAATATAAAATGTATATAAAATAAAAAAATAAAATAAAATAAAAAAATATAAAATAAAATAAAAAATAAATTTAAATAAAATTAAATTAAAAATTGTTAATTAAATGTTAACTGAAATAAAATATAAAAATCTTAAATGTATTTTATTTCAGCTTGTTAAGAAGGCATCATTTCTTATTTTCATTTAGTTTGACTTGTTTCACTAAAACTAAATAAAAATAAAAACCATATAGACATTTAAAAATAACAAAATAATAAAAATGACAAAAACACAACAAAATCAAAGCTAACAAAAATGAACACGAGAGCAAAAAAATATAAAAATAAATAATAAAAATAAATAATTGTTAATATCAAAATATAATAGTATCTCAACGATACTAAAATAACATTGAATGACAGGTAGATAAATTTACTGAAATTGCTCATAAAAAAAATTCAAAAATCAAAAAAAAAACACAAACAATAATACACTTAAATTAAAAACATAATAAAAAATTATAAACACAATAAAACAAAATATTGCCATTTATATATCCGATCATGCACAATAGTTTATTTTACAATCAATAAAAATACTTTCAGAATGATTATTACAACCATAAAACCGGTTTTAAATTTCACATGAGCACAAAATGTCTACAAATTTACTTTATAAAAGTAAATGCTGACATCATAATGTGAATCTGTTCATTAAACATTTATACTGAGCTGTACCCTCTTAAAGCTTTTAAAAATAGACCATAAGTTTCTGATTTCAAATATTGATTATATTGATTAATAACATTTCGTACTACTAGTGGTTTTTTGATCTTCTTTGAATGTTGTTTTACTTTAATTCTCTTTATTAAAATTCAAATTCAATAATTTCACATCCTGAGTTTAGATCAGAAATTGACCCAATCGATGAAGAAAACGTTGCATCATCTCTCCATCTCATCATACATTTCCCATAAGGAGCATTTTTCCACCGCTCGTGTCTGTTTGGACGTGTTTGTGCACTTCACTGGTCTTCCTGCATCTGTGTTGGTGCTGTTGCTGGTCTGCACACTGAAGAGTGTCTCTCTGTTTGACAGTGAAAAGCTCAGACGGTGACGTGCTGAACCTCACGGATGGCAGCAGAGAGACGCTGAGTTCAAGCTCTTCCTCCAGCAACACAGGTCTGTCTGCTCTCCAGCTCTCTGCTCTGGACACAGATTGTGTGACGGCTCTCATGTGGTGTTGATCATCTGTCGTTCAGAAGCCCCAGAGGTGCAGGTGGGCGAGCCTCACGAGGAGAGTTCAGCTGAAGATCTGCTGGTTTTCTGCGAGCCGAAGCAGCTGACGCCGGGCCTGCAGCTGTACTGGGCGTCGTTCTCCCGCAGTCTGCCGGACATGACCCAGGCTCTCGCCCACGGAGCAGGAGTCAACTGGACCAACACAGACCACGAGAACAGGACGCCGCTCATCATGGCTGTTCATGGGGTGAGGAGAACACACGTCAGACCTGAGCCATCCGTGTGAAAGAGCCAGATTCACTTTTTCATCACATTAGACACAAGTATTCTTTGGTGTGTGTGTAAGGTTTTCATTTTTTGTGTGTATGTGTGTGTATGTGTGTGTGTGTGTGTGTGTGTGTGTGTGTGTATGTAAGGTTTTCATTTTTGTTTTTTTGTTTTTTCTTGTTTTTTTTTTTTCTTTTGTGCATTTTTAGTTTTTTTTTCTTTTTTTTTTCTTTTGTGCATTTTTAGTTTTTTTTTCTTTTGTGTTTCTTTTGTGCATTTTTAGTTTTTGTTTTTTTATTCTTGTTTTTTTCTTTTGTGCATTTTTAGTTTTTGTTTTTATTCTTTTGTGCATTTTTTTTCTTTTGTGCATTTTTAGTTTTTGTTTTTTTTCTTTTGTGTTCCTTTTGTGCATTTTTTTTTTGTTTTTTTTTTTTTTTTGTTTTTTTACTTTTGTGCATTTTTAGTTTTTGGGTTTTTTCTTTTTCTTGTTTTTTTCTAGCATTTTTTTAGTTTTTTTTTTTTAGTTTTTGTTTTTTTTCTTGTTTTTTTTTCTTTTGTGCATATTATTTAGTTTTTGTTATTTGTTTTCTTTTGTACATTTTATTTTAGTTTTGTGTGTCTTTGATTAATTTTTTTTTTTTAGTTTTTTTTTTTTTTGGGTAGTATTTTACTTGATTTATTTTTTTTTTATTTTGTTGTTTGGTTTTGGCTTTGTTTCATTTATTTTAGTTTAGTTTTTCTGCTTTGTTTTGTTTTTTGCTTCGTTGACTCACAACAATTAATTATACACGATAGGTTATTTTACTTCTAAATTAATGTTAGTTCTTAACTTTCAAATAATAAATGCTCCTGGTTTTATTGTATGATTCATCAGTGCATGCCAATTTGAAATGTGAAGTGCATCACATTACAGAAGTGTTATGGATTATGAATGCTGTTTTATTAGTATCTTACGGCGAAGGCTGAGGGCTTGAAAGCATCTGATGTGTGTCTGTATCAGGGGTCTCTGGTCACCTGTGAATTCCTGCTCCAGAATTCAGCCAGCGTCAACCAGCAGGACAGTCTGGGCAGAGGACCGTTACATCACGCCACTATCCTGGGTCACACCGGGTCAGTTCTGCTCAACACACAGTTGTGTTTCTGTTCCATTGTTTGATTGTTTTGCACATTTCTTAGTTGCGACTCCTGGTTTGATGTTATGATTTATTTACTTTGTTCTGCTGCAGGCAAGTGTGTTTATTTCTAAAACGGGGAGCCAATCAGAATGCAGCAGATGTAGAGAATCAAACGCCGCTTTCAATCGCGGTCGAGGCAGCAAACGCTGATATCGTCACGCTGTGAGTTGCCATTGCTGTGTGTGTTTGTACCTTTTGAAGAAGAAAGCAGTGTCAGACATTAAGTGTTAAGGGTTTAATGTGTTTGTGTCTGCAGGCTTCGGCTGGCCAAGATGAACGAGGAGATGCGTGAATCAGAAGGTCTGTATAGTCAGTCAGGTCAATATAACTCTAACAGCCCGACTGAAGTGCAGTATCGGAAATGTATGGAGGAGTTCATTAACTTACAGCTCAGAGACTCCTGATATATGCAGAAATCACCTCAGCCTGTAGCAAACGCTCAAAACCAGCGAATGTACACCGATGTCACGTGAAGCTGAGCTTCACTTGGCCCCAGGATGGGATCATCTAGCTTAGTATTTGAACGTAAAGTGAACAATAACAGGACATTACCGCTAAAACATGTGCAATAACTAGTGTTGTGAAAGAGTGACGTGAAAACATGCACCTTATAGACACTGTGTATGTGTGTCTAAAAACTGTCAGTCTGTAAGAGAAGTGTAATCAAAACTCGGCCTGATCGGTATATTCACCATAACTCAGGCACATTCCTGATATTTATCACAATATTATACTTGAGGAAGTCAAATCAGTATGTATAAATATTACATTTGTGAAGACACATGATATAATTCAGTGTTAGTTCTGGATTAGACAGCACTGTATTTAACCACAGATAATATATCAATAATTATCAATGCATGTTTTAACGATAAAAGTAATATATATATATATATATATATATATATATATATATATATATATATATATATATATATATATATATATATATATATATATATATAATGTAGCAGCCTTTTGTTTTATGCAGATCAATTAAATTTGACAGAATTTACATTACAGAAAGAAATAAAATGAGATGTTCACATTCAGCATAATTTATATAAAATATATAGTTATAAATATTTTATGTTATATATATATATATATATCTATATATATATATATAATATATCTATATATATATATATATTTATTCTCTAAAGATAATGGATTTTTATATAATTGTTAAAATTAAACAATTTACATTAATTTTATTATATGGTAAATTATATATATACATTTATATATATATGTATATATATATATATATATATATATATATATATATATATATATATATATATATATATATAGTATTTTGTAAAATAGCCAAAACATTTTTAGTAATTAGAGTTTGTGTAAATTTGACAGTCTGAATGTTGCTTTAAATATATTTTGATGATTTGGTGTAGTTTAAATGAATGTGCCAGATGAGTTGGCGGGGTTATTATTATCAGGAGTTGCAGTGCTGGCTGCGGTCACGGGGGGGCGCAGTAGAGCTGGACTCTACACCCCGCTGCTGCTGTTCACAGACTCACATGGAGGTCCCTTCAACAGGGATTCATTTTCTTCCTCTGCTCCATTTGGCAACAGATGTTTACCTCTTTGATTTCCACTGCTTTTAAATGAGCTCTTTTAAACAAAATCTTATTTTTAAACTTTTAAGCATCGTATCATTACTGCAATTTCTTTACAGATCAGTCTAAAAGCAGTCTCAGGTTTATTAGTATGCAAACAAAGGTCGGAAATGATGGTTCTATTATATATAATTCTGCAAAGCAATGTTGTATGTGTAATTTCTGAACATGTATCTGCTTTATTTCTCCCTGTTATGACACGGTGGTAATTATGCCACACATCTGTATCTCACGCAACTCGTATTCTTTAAACAGAAATCTTCACGCTTTGCCAAACACTTGACAGTATTTCATCAAAATGTGTTTTATGTGCTACTAAATGATCAGTGTAAGCGGTCAATAAATATACTTCATCTGCATCATGTGCTTCTGGCCTCTGCAAACGTCTGCATTTCCTCCTTTCCTGCTGCGTTCTCCTGCTGTTCTCTGAGTTTCTGCTCTGAAGTAGCACAGGTACGAGCTCTTCTCTCCGCGTCTGGAGTTCTGATTACAGTGTGTGTTTAGTGCTTGACGTAAACCGCACCCTGCTTCCTCACAATCGAGCTGTTTTCTCTTCGCAGGAGATGAAACGTACCAGGACATCTTCCAGGACTTCTCGCAGATGGCATCGAATGACCCAGACAAGCTCAACCGCTACTGAGCAGATTTCAGCCGGTGTATCACACCACAACAACCTCCTCATAACTGCAGTGTGGGATTTCTTCCAAACCGGATTATCGTTCATAATATAAAACGTTTTCATCATTAGGTTTTGTCTTTATTGACTATAAGATTTTTTATGAAATCAATGGTGTTGTCCACATAATCTGGGTGACACCAGTTGAATTGTTGCATTTTTATTGTAAATGTAGATAAAACTATTTCATATAGGATTTCATTCATGAATATAGATTTACAGTCATGTAATATTTGAGCCATAGGACTTCATTTATGAAGCATGCTGAATGAATGTTTGTGTTCATAAAACATTAAAAAAGCGACTGGTTTTACAAACAATTTACACAAATCCATTCTGCTTGTGTTTCATAAATGAAGCCCATTTTTTTTCACTAAATAGTACGTATTAGTAGTAATCAGTGTATGACTGTAGAGCAAGGAGTAAACAATTTGTTTACATTATTTCTAAAAAAAAAACTATACTTTCATTACATAATTTACTTAACTATTGTTCATTTTTGGAAGAGAAAGCTTTGTGGAAACTCGTGTTAGCATGAACACCCCACTTTCTTTACATGTTCAAATAGCACACGAGTCAAACATATTCCTCCTTCAGCGTGAGGGGTGTAAATTGTATATATTCTGTACATACATCATCTTGGGTTGGGAAGTTTATTTTGTGGTACTTCAGATGTTGTGATAAGCTTGTTTGCATCCGTTTTGTGGCCCCGTACTCATATTGTAATCATCTCTGTGTGATCGAAGCGCTTTTTAGGAGTATTTTATCCATTGCAAATGTCTGACTGAGAATATAAAAAAATAAAAAATAAATTGCCCTCCATTCATTAATAAATAATTACTCATTAAATATAAATTAATTAATTATATAAATATACAATTATAAAAAAAAAATACTGTAATATTGATAAAATCCTTAAAACAATATAAAATGACCTAATTATCCATAACTACATATATATAATATATTTCATAGTCTGAATGTTATTTTATGCATTTTGCCATTACAGAAAGAAATATAATTACTGTAATATATATGTATTAACAGTTTGTATATTACAAGAAAAAACTTTTTTTTTATTTTAAAATAATTTTTAATTTTTTTTTTTTTAAATTGCACTTAAAACCACTTTTTTTTTTTTAAATCATAATTCTAGTCTAAACCAATGTGTTAAGCCTAAAGTCTACGCGTCTCGTTTCGACCTTACATTATCAGATTGTATAAAGTGGCCTCCCGTGCAGCGGGGTTGCCGTGTTTGTAATAGGCACGGCTCTGTGTCAGAGGCTGATGTTATGTAAACACTGGCGCTGTCTCTCTGTAACGCAGCAGCCGTTCAGTGACGGGTGACCTCATGCCCCTGCCAGCTGTGCACGGACTCACCTTTTTATATCATGCTTTTATAAACTGAGAACATTACCCATCGCACTGCTTCAGGAGCTTTATTTATAAACCTCGTAAAATAAGAAGGCTCAAGCCATGCATTATGGTTCTTGCTAAAGTTAAATCCAACGTGAATAAGTGGCTCAGTCTGTGCTCCTGGGAAGTCATTCCTTAAAGTAATGTAGTTTCATTAGTGGGTAACGTGCAAAAACGGTGGTAGGCAGTAAAACTGTTACAAGCTAAAATTTGTCAATTAATCATCATATTGTGATTTTCATTGGCTTATATCTGCCAAATGATTTAAAAAGTATGGTGATTTAGTATGTGCCTAGTTACATCTATAACTGGTGTCTGACAGAAGGTATTGTCCTATGTGGAAGACGTAGGCCAGTTAGTTCATGTTTGAACACTCCCATGGCTCATATCTACAAAACCTTTTTTCCAAGGAATTCTCTGAAGTCTGGAAAGGTCGACCCAGTGTTGTTAAATGGGATGGTCTGCAACTGTGACGGTTGCGTTGACAAGCGATAGTAACATTTGTACTGTAGATGTGTCAACATTTAAACCACTTTGTGACGTTAGATACTCAATTAAAATTCAAGCCCAGTACTTACCTTTAAAAGTCAAACCAACATTTTCTCTCAAAAACTCCTGTCGCCTCACATGCACACGGTGACTCTTGGGATAGTCTGGGCTGTGAAGGATCCATCTGCAGTAACCTTAATAGACCAGGAAAAAGGATGCTTTTCAAGGCCGCGTTTGAAAAAGTCTTCGATTATTAAGGGAGTTTGCAATGTGATATTGATTTAAAACAACAGTTCAATAAACAAGAAATATTAAGTGACTTGCATTATCTGACTATTACACTGTTGCATGATTTTGTCAACGAAAATAGTTTGCTAAGCAGCTGCACATCTCTAAAAGCAAACACAGCAGTTTTGTTTATGAAAGAATGTGCGTTTTTAAACTAGTCGGTGATTCATAATTGTATCCATTCATAATTGCTTCATTCCTGTACGAGTCAGCCATCCGAACGAATCAATTGTAATAATTATTCAATGATAAAATTAGTGACCTGCCGCCACTACAAGCAGTTTTAGTTTCATTTTTAAAGTATCATTTCAATCATTGAATATTTCTATAGATTATTAAAATTGTTATATTTAAAACATTAACCTCAACATAAATTTATGAATTGAATTGCACTCATGCCACCTCTGAGCCTCATTAAACATCTGAAAATACACCAATCCACTTTTGTCTTCTTCTGTGCTACCTAGTAGCCTACAAATTAACGTTTATACTGTTTCCATATGATTGCTAACTTGTTCGATTACACTTTATTTCGATAGTCCACTTTAGACATTCTACTAACTAAAAGAAACTTTGTAACTACATGTCAACTAATTCTCATTAATTTGCATCCACATGTCTACTAACTCTCAGAGTAGACTGTTAGGGGTAGGTTTAGGGTTAGGGGTAGGGTTAGGGTTAGGTTTAGGGTTAGGGGAAGTTTTAGTATAAGTTGACAATAAGTTGACAAAGAAAGTGTTAGAAGATATTAAGCAGACAGTCTGCTAATACTCTACTAACTGCTAGTTGACATGTAGTTGCAAAGCTACTGTTAGTAGAATGTCTAAAGTGGACTATCGAAATAAAGTGTTACCACTTATTCTTGTTCTTCTATTCTATTGTTTCGATTAGAATTTTTAAAAAGCTTACAAATATTTGAATTTTACATAAAAGCTGACATAGCTTAGGGTACCTGTAGTAAAATTAGAAAAATGCCATTACTTTAAATCACTTTAAGGATATCACTTCGTAATGGTAAGGCTATTTAAATTCTTAAATCAGAATCTTAAGAAATAAGATAAGAATATTCTTATAAGATTAATATTTGGGAATACAAAATATTCTTAACTTTTTTTAAAAGTTAAAAAATAAGAAGAAAACGGCAGTTAAGAAGAAATTTCTTTTTAAGAATGTTTCGTGAATCCGGCCCCTGGTGTCCAATAACTGATCGCAGAAGGAAACCTCAGTTCCTCATTACTTTTGAAACTGGGTGAATCTGTCTGGTGTGCCATGTCATTTCCTTCCTGAAATCGCTGAACTGATGCACTCGAGAAATTATTGCATTGAGCGCTTCGTAAAATTGAACATTAACTGTGGCCTGGGAAGAGTGAGCGCATAAAACAAATCAAGCAATGTGAAATGATTTTAAAAGTGAATGACTTGACAGTACCTTCTATGAAATAGTGTTATGTCATCATTTCCATTTGGGGATTGGTCAGATGATAAAGTAATTTCAGTTTATTCAAGCTAGCGCTGAGCATCTTCCAGGCATCCATCCTTGCTCTGCGGTGGAGAGGAAATCTGTGGTTGGCTTCCCGCAGAGAGACAGAGAGCCACTGCTTGAGTCCTTTTTCCTCCATTAAAAAACACATTTGAACAAACACAAAGAAGCCAAGCTCCATTAATATACTCTGTTTGATTGTAGTATCTAACCCTCATCCTGACTGTCCTGACAAGCTTTCCTCAAGAGTTCTAGGATAGTTAACTGTTATTTTAAACTTTTCCATGGGTGCTTCACACTTGTAAAATGAGATTGGGACTGCTAATGCTTCAAATTCTGAAACGCAGGAAGCCAAACTCTGTCATAGCCTACTTAACATTAACATCAAGTGGAAAGTGTAGGAGCCAACCACAACCATTTTCACGGCCCACATTTGTTCTACCTCTCTGCTAAATGAGTTCTTTGCCTAATGAACCAAAGTCTTCTCTCTTCTTTCCAGAAGTTGACCGTTCAGAATTGACTAGCGTGAAAAGAAAAAAAAAACTAGCAAGCGTGGAGAATCCAAACAGACTTTGTGGAATTATTCCTTTGACTGTAATGATGAATGAAGATGGAATGAAAGGGAGCTGTCAGCAACATAGTTTCACACCGCAATCGTCCACCTTATGGCAGGAAAATTGTGGATGTTTGTTGCAATAGAACATCCATTTAGCCAACTCACTCGCGTTGCTTTTCTATTACTCTATTCTCACTTCCCAGAATAGGGAGGCCCCTGTAGTAGTTCTCTCCACTTTTAAGAGCAGTGTCCCAAGAGTCTCGTCAACTACACCTCAGTGCTTCGCCAGTGAATGGCTGGAAAATCTCCTGAATCCATGACAGTGAATCTGGCTTCCAGCTGTGCTCAGAGAGAGAACTCAGACAGGTTAGCCCAGACCCAGACCAACACAAGAAGCCTCTGTTGTGGAGGTTAATTCAGGGGCTGTTGTTTTCAGCCAAAAACTGGAAACTTTTTATGCGTTTTGCCTGTTTGTTTACACGACAACGGTGTTTTGGGGACTGAAAACGCATATTTTTGAAAATGGGTTTCAAAGTGCAAGTTTTTGAAAACGCCACCTTTATCGTTTCTGTATAAACACCCAATATTATATAACTCGTCTTCAGCAAAGTGTGGATTTAATACACCAATATTACAACCAACAGTGGAGACGCATCATATACAACAGATAATCGTCACTTTCCTACAGGTACTGTTTACTAACAAGGTGACAGCGCCAACTACTGGCCTGGCATACACAATACAGAGTTTTTGGCTGATTTTGCAGATGTGTAAACGTGAATCGTTTTGAAAATGTTGTGGGAAAAACTTTTCCATTTTTGACTACACTGTTGTCGTGTAAATGTAGCCTCGATCAACATACACAACATAAAAGATAGTCTATCGGTGTCCAAAATTTCTTGCCATGGTCTGCTGTTTATTTTATTCAAGAAACACTGGACATAAAGGCCCAATGAATCACATTACGAAAGCAACTGGAAGCTCTTCTGTGGTCATTGCTCAAGTCAAACCTAAACAAAGCAACTGCTTTTCAGTCACCACAACAAACAATAAATTTAATAGGCCCTTTTAATGTTCTACACCTCCCAATCCTGTTCTATAACTGAAAATAAATAAATAAATACATATGTACAGTGTGCAGTTTATTCGTAAAATAAACTGTTGCACTGACACTGAAGAAAATATCACAGACTTTCTGGTTTTTATGGTGCATTTTCCAAGTTGCAGGTGGACTTAACATTTTCATAAATGGAACAGGCTACAAATGGCAAACGTCCTGGGCAGTGCACTTCCTACGGAACTAGGGAGCGGACTAAGGCGCACCCAAAGACTGTCAACTAACAGAAGCTTATCAGCTAGGTTCATCTCTTATATAAACTCAGTTCCTCTGGTATAATTCATGGGATGTGGGCACTGTAGATATGCAATCATGGGAGCAAACAGTTTACTGTCAAGCGATAGCCCTTATCAGGATGGTTTTAAATAAATGACCTCAACTGTGGTTGAAATGAAAGAGTTGTGAGTGTTTTCAAAGTTAAGGTAAAGGTACACTAGGCACAAACATAATTTACAAACAAGTTTCAAATTAGGCATTGTCCATTGTTTGATAAACTCTTGTTATTGGTTGAACAAAGAGTTATGAGCAGCCAAGTCAGGCCTTTTAAACAAACAGATTGCAGTTCCATTTGCTGCTGCTAGAAATCCTGCAGGTCATTGAAACTTGGTCACATATCGTCACGTTTACCATTCCCACTGGGAGAAGCATTGGTCTGACCCTTCTGTTCCATTACAGCATTGCATTTATGATGTTCCGCAATTCTTGCCAAGATCCACAAATTCCCTGACTCTCGAGGAGTCATAGCCTGTCCCCAGTTCAAATGGCCAGCCAGCGTGTCCATCACTGCACCCAGCAAGTACAACAAACAGTAGGCTCTCGACCACCTCCAGAGCCTGGACACCCGTCATAAACGTTTCTCCAACAGCACTCTGGCCAATCCGCTGACCAAACTCTTGCCATTCGTTCTATCATCAATAGTTACTCAGTGCAGCTTCAACAGACTGTGACTTCATGGAAAAAAAAGTGATGGAGATATTTGTTCACCAACAATCGTACTTGGTTAGGACGCGCCTTTAAGGTCTGTGCCCCCTGGTAGACACATCGCCTTGTATGGTCACATATTCAGAAAACAGGCAATGAAGGAAAGATGTCAACATATAATAAAGTGTAATAATATAGTGGTTTCATCTGCATTTTTTCTGCTTTGCTATGATGTTGAACTATCAGGCCAGTTGAAGCTGACTCGCCAGGACTGCGATCCTTCTAAATGCAGTATATAAGAGCACGGTCCATTAAGAGCGGCTGATGATGTCTGGGGTCTGTGTTACAAGGTCTTTAAAAGAATGATGGAACTTTTTAGTTTTTTCTTATTTGCAAAACAAACTAATGAAGATCTCTGCAGTTACAATAGAATGGTCAGGATCCTAAAGTCCCCAAAATGACAAAGAGATGCTAAGACATGAACCACAATTCCAAGGAAATATAAATGATATGCGAGTGTCTTTCCAGAACTGTGCCAATTCCAAAGTATCCCACCCACAATGTAAAGACATACGGGAAATTTTGCTTTGACAAAAATCTTTTCCTTTTAGGGGATATAGTGAACAGTGGGGAGAAAAGTGTGACTAAATGCTTCCGTCAGTTTAGGCTGGTGGAACACCTCTGACCACATACCATTAAAAACTTGGTACTTGGAAGTTTCTGTAGAAAGCACCTTATGAAATACAGTATATGGAAAAGGGAAAAAATACTGTCACTATGATTGATGCCGTTATGTCTTTCCTCCAGGAAGTTGGTTAATCTTTAGTAACTAGTTTGTGTAAATTGAGATTTGAGAAGATATTACCTACACTGACAGTGCAATGTGAGAGGATGGTCTTGGGAATATGTCTAAATTCGAGGTAAATTCATAAAGCTAATTGACTTTATTTACTTTAAATTGCAAACCCTTACAGCCCCCATATTTTATGTACATTAACCCTCTGGCGTCTAAGGGTATTTTTGGGGCCTGGAGAAGTTTTGTCAAGGTGCATATATAGATTTTTAATAAGTTGCATTCCTGTCCACTTATCCATGAGCTTACATAAAAATATACACTTTTAACTTAAAATATCAATAAGTGGCCACCATCTCTTATATGCCTTTTTATATTTTAACCAATTTTGTATTCACTATTTAATTTTATATCCTGCAATTTTTATGCATGAATTTAAGTTTAAGTTATGCTGTTTTCTCAAAAGCATTTCATGTCAGTTACCCATTTATTACAACATAATACTTTACCGTGACACAACAGTTTAATCAAATGCCAAAAATACACATTAAAAACACCCAATCTCATGTTCAATATATTTATTTTAATGACTGAAAACCATCATGTAAAACATCCCTCAAGTGGCCACAACAGGCCAAGTGGAGGAAACAACATAAAAAAGGAAAAGGGGTGGGCATTTTGAACAGACATATAGCGGTGCATGCTACGAACACGCAGAATTCATAACACCACCTGCAAAAAAAATAAAGAGTGGAGATGAGCACATGAGCTTCACTGAGTTATAACATCCATTTCTGAGAGCAGTTAAAGATCACTACAGTTTTATGCAAATGTTTGGGCAACCTTCTGAGGCTGCATAATAATGAGCACTTTCTGTATAAGACTGTAGTGATATACCATACAGTTTCTAAAGAAAGCTGCATAATGTGATGTTTTCAGACAGAATTTCTAAGTGCAGCATTATAGAGTTGTATGAAAAAGCCGAATGTGAAAAATAGGCAGTGCAAAAGTTTGGGCACCCTTTTAATTGTGCTGATTACCTATAGTCACTTAATGCCCATTAATTACAACACACTATTGATTTGATTTGCTCAGTGAACAATGCAAACCAATCATGGAAATGTATGTTTATGGTAGCTAATTCCTCGTTGTGCTTCTTGATTCTCTACTGGAAAGTAGCAACATGGGAACCTCAAAAGAACTCCCTAATGACCTAAAAACTAGGAACAGTCAATGTCATGGAAAGATGTGGCAGGCTGAGAGAAAAAAATAAAAATAAAGGATTGGTTAGAATTTTCACAGACAAACCACAGGTCACCTCCAAAGAGCTCCAAGAACATTTAGCTATTGATAATGTCATTGCACATAGTTCCACAGTCCAGCACACTTTGGGACAGCTCAATGGAAGGGTGATGTGGAAAAATTATTTTCTGCTTTTTGATGTATGCAAAGCCTCATCAGGACAAGCCAGAATTATTTTTGAAATAATGTGTTGTTGGATAAAACTAAGAGTTATCCGGTCACAACCAGAAGCGCTTTGCATGGTGGAAAAGAACCTGCTCCCTGTTACTGTTAAATTTGGTGTGAGGCTCTGTGGCAAGCACAGGTACTGGAAACTTTTCAGAGTTGAGGGTTGCATGCATTCCACCCAGATTTTTAAGAACAATGTTTAAGAATCAGTCAAGAGGTTAAAGTTACAGGGTTGTTTATTTCAGCAGGACAATGACCCAAAGCACTGTTCCAACTCCACCAAGGAATTCATGCACAGACATAGATACAGTGTTCCTGAATGGCCATCCCAGTCCCCAGACTTGAACATCATTGAAAATCTATGGATTGATTTGAAGCATTCTGTCCACGCCCGAAGGAAGAATTGTCAAAATACCTGCAGTCAGGATTCAGGGACTTAACAGCCAGTAGATGCTTCTTATAGCAAAATATGGCGCTACTAAATACTGATTGGGGTGCCCAAATTTTTGCACCTTTCTGTTTTTGTTATGATTCCCATTGCACTGTTTCTGTTGATTCAATAAATGTTACTGTACCCATAAGGTTTAAACTATATCCAAATTTAGTTGCTGCTTCGAAAGCCTAGCAGATTATAAATGGAAATTATAATTCTCAGGGGTGCCCAAACTTTTGCATTAACCGTATTAGAATGTTTTAAAATTAGAATTGTTTTTTTTTTTTATTAGAGGAAGTACCTGAAATAAAACATTAAATGTATTTCTTAGTTTAGAATCTAAAATCTAAACTAAAATAATCCAGTGCATTCAAAAAAAAAGCCTTGTGTGTTCATGTAGAGGAAGTACCTGTAAGGTGTCATATCTCACTCATCTATGTACTCAAAGGGTTCTGGGGCCTCGGGCTCCTGTTCTTCCTCCTCGATCTTAGGGCCATGAGCAGACACAGGCTCCACGAGCTCCTCCTCTGCCTCACTGGTGTCTTTCAAGATTATGATGCCACCCGTGTGCAACTGGGGGCAACAATGTGGACAAAGGGGGTTACTATATGGTGTGACAGCCCAACTATATACTTTCAGGCAAAAAAAATAGTTGTCAAAATCTTATTGAACGCAAAATCCTGAACGATTTTTCTTCAAAAGCAGACATTTTAGAAGTCTCCTAAAATGAAAAAACAAGTGGCTGGAGTCATGCCAGCTGACCTCTGAGGACTTAACTGCAGCTCTTAATGCTGTTTATTTAGAGCCATTGTCTAAATGTCTTCTCTCTGAAGAGTTCCTCTCATTGGCAGCATGAGTGGTTTTACAGATGAAAACCGTTAAACATTCACAGCAGGCCCAAATTAAAGGAGTTAGACTCACAGGTTTGAAGGGCTGGTATCTGCAGCTGTCAGGCATGGTGAGGACCTTGAGCTGGGCGGCCATGACACGGGCTGGGTTCTCCAACATCTGGAAGTTTGGCTCGGGCTCTTTTTTCTTTTCTTTTTCTTTTTCTTTCTCCTTCTCCTCGTCTTTCTTCTCTTTCTCGGCCTCTGCCTGTGTTTCCTGCATCAGATAAAGACGAAATCACTGGAGTTCTGTTGTACAGTACATGACACGCTAAACGGTTTCTGGAAGTGCTTTAGGACATGCATACCACTTCCATCTTTTCCTCTTCCTTCTCTTTCTTCTCCTTTTCCTTCTCCTTCTTCTTTGCTTTAGCCGTGATGGAGAGAACGGCGGTGGAAACCTGCCAGAACAACAAAATTCACAAAACAAACATTCACCATGATATCTCGGACTAGTTAAAGAACATTGGTTTCTGGTATCAAGCTGAGATCTGACAAGCCAGGTGAGAGTTTATGGTACAAGGGTTAAAACAGACCTTCTCTTTTTCCTTCTCCTTTGGCACTTCCAGAGGTGGAGGGTAGGCAAAGGTGGAGGGTTTGCAGTTGGATCGATACTGCACCTTCGGCATCTGTGAAGAGAGAACTTACTCATTCATAAAAAAGTATATTTAAAGAGTTCAATTATTTTACCACTGTCTCTTATTATGCTGTTGTAGGTTGATGTTAAAGTCTCCTATGTGCTTTGTTTGAAAAGTGTTTTTTTGTATGACACCCGAAGTTGCTGCCCCTGTACAGGCTTTCCAAGTAAGTCACATCAGAGGTTCAATGACAGTTAGGATGCTGTCTATGGAGGCAACAGCCACTAAGTTCACTTGTGTTTGAAGAGAGATTTATTTGAGAGTAAATGCCAAATGGGTTCCCCTAGCATGCAGTACTTGTGCCTCAGGGAATGAAGAAAACCATTTTGGTAGCATCAGCTTTCCCGACTTCAAACAATGTGAACATTTGCGTTATCCCTGGGGTGTCCAAAGCTGCTCCTAATGGGCCAACATCTTGCAGAGTTTAGCCCTTTCTTACCTAGAAGTTACTAGGCTTCCTGAAGATGTTGATTTGCTGGTTCAAGTGTGTTTAATTGGGGTTGGAGCTAAACTGCAGGAGAGTGGCCCTCTAGGAACAGGACTGGACACCCCTGAACAAACTACTTTACCGATGCTCCAACTGCTGCAAGTTCTTCTTGCATTAATGGTTTGCAAGTTATCCTTAATGGTTTGGGTCCATGCTGGATACATGGGTATTAGAACGTCTGTCACACTAATGTAGGAGGTAAAAATAACCTACAACAACTGTTTCTCTATGTTGAGAAGTCACCCATGTTGAGGTCGCACTGTGTTGCTTTGTAGGTTAGAAGACATTTCTTCTTACCTTCAGATCCTTGTTGAGGCCGATGATAGCTGTCGGGGTGAAGGCCAGAGACAGGAAGTGAGAGAGTGGGAACCAGAACCAGAACTGGGTGAAGACCAACAGACCCACCACAGATGGCATGTGGGTGTGGCCTGTGCGTGACTGCAGAGAGATTGTCACATTACGACCACCTGAGAAGAATCGGAAAGATGGAGTGTTAGCAAGCTCCTCAGGAACTCCAACCAGCCTCTTCATTAGCAAAATATTTACAAAAAGGTCCACTGTCAACTGATAATAGTGTAGCTAGGGGTGGGCGATAGAAATTTTAAACTATCGTCTCTATTGCAGTTACGTGATCACACAACATTGTTGTGCTATGTGGTCATGAAAACTTGTTTGCATTTTTAAACACTGAGGTTTAAAACACGTGATTTTAAGCCATTGAAATGCAATCAGCAGTGAAAGAGGACTCATTTCACTATATGCGTGCGCTGTCTGACTTTTTATGAGTGCAGTTAGAGAGGTGCACGCATGTGAAGACGGTGCTCGATGAGTGCGGGAGTATTAAACAGAGTATTTTGGCACTTTATAGGCCTTGAATGGTTAAATGCACACACTGTCAAAATGCCCATCTTTGCAAGTATTCTCATAAACACAGCAATTTAGGTTTTAAGTGAAATCAATCAGCTGAGAAAGAAAACAGTTACAGTATATTGGAGCCAGGCAGCTCTTAAGGTGACAGCAGTCTAATATTTCTGCTGTCTTGTCATTCATGTCAATCAACAAAAACAAAACCAACAAAAGAGAGAAAATCTATCACTTCTCTTGACTAAATCACTTTTGGAACATTAATAAATAATAAGAAATATATATTTACTTTAAAGAATGTGCAGTGTTTTTATTCATTTTATTATTTTATACAATGTATGTAGCATTTCTTATTTATTCTTCTTTTTTGTCCTATTGCTTGTTTATTTAATCGCTGCTTGTTTACTTGTCTTCAGTGAGCTTGAGTTTTTTTTTTTTCTTTAGGCTAATATTAGTTTTTGTGATATTGACAGTGGCGAGAATTATCTGTATAATGATGGTATCAAATTTTTTTATATCATTCTATATCACCCAGTAAAATGAATGGATTTCTCTCATAAAATGTCACCCACAAGCAGTAAATGAGACCACACTTTAAGTGCGCAGATCTAGACCTGAATAAATGACATTCTGGACTGGACTTTATGCTTATATATAAAGGGCTGTCTAAATACTACTCTTGGATTCTGGCTTTGAGTCGGTAATATTACAAGGTACATTTTACATGCCGTAGGTGTTCACTGGTGATATCTTGATTAAATGCAGCCGTCAAATGTCCTTTCCTGTCGAGGTGCAAGGCCAATTGGAGCTGATACAGGATTGGGATATTAATCTGAGATGATGTGAAGGTCAAGGCCAAAGACTCCTCCACCCTCAAACTGCCTGATGAGCAGACAATAACAGGAGTGAGGGATGAGGGTCAGGGAGGAAAGAGGAGTGGACAAGTCCATTACAATGCACTTTTAAAGAAGATAAATGGGGAGGTATAGTATCATCAGTTTAGAGGATTGACTTGGCTCAGAATGAAAGGCATTGCAGACAATAGCATACTTCTGTGACAGCCTGTTAAATGATCAGACTGCAAGTTTCCTGTTGGCATCTACTGTAATCGCACAGAAAAATGATGACCTGTTTTGTTTATTTTGACTGCAGTGACTGCATGTTACGTCATTTGTGACAACCAATAAGCCAAGAATTCAAACTCTGCCAAACCAGGTCATGAATCAAAAAAAAAAAAAAAAAAAAAAAAAACTTCAAAATGTTATCGAGGGACATAACATCAAGAGAACTTTCCATTTTTAATTAGCTGCAAGAGCTTTCAGCAGGCCATAGCTATTACTAATGCATTTTCTTTTAAAACCTAGTGAGGTGCCTACATAGGCAGCATTTTAAGACATCTTTGGCATGTCCTTCACACAAAGACTCTTCCATAAAGCAAGCAGCATACTTGTTAGAAGATATCTTTGTTTGGCTTAATTTCAAAGCAACAATCCCAGAATATACACACTGAAATCCTTCCAATGTGGTGGAACAAGCAGGAAAAAGACTACAAATTAATCCAATCAATAAAAAGATCACATTACCCAACATTCGTTTGTACTGTCCATGTTTGTTTATCAGACTACTGTCATTAGCTTAGCTACATGACATCAGTCTCCAATGTTTGTGTGTGCTATGTTTATGCTTACTGGAGTATTGCGATATAAGCTTTGCAAAATGCAAGCATCAAACTCCAAAAATTGAGCAATGTGTATTTTTATGTCTTTTGGATTATTGTTATGTTAGCTTAAAGGCCCCAATAAACTGCAAGCAAAATCGAAGAGCGAACTGATGTGACGTCATTTCGAACAAAATCCGGCCAAAACAAAGTTTCCTGCTGTTCTCTCCATTTCTGTTGTTTATTTTGTTACTGAGAGGAAAGCGCGCAGCACATATTCATTTAAACGCTGCTTTCATCAGAGTGGACGGCGTCGGGATGTTCGATAACAGTATACCACTGCTCATGTGTTTTGAACTTCGTACCCCTAAACGAAGAACGAAAAAAAATATATATATATTTTATTCATCAATTCGTCTCCTCAGCATCACGCTGTAAACAACGTATGCTGTTCTGTGTCAGCTGCGTCACGCCAGATACACTGCTTCCTATGTTGTTGTGATTTGATCTGAATGGAAACAGCGTATCCTATTTTTTTTTTTTTTTTCATTCTTCGTTTAGGAACATTTCAGTTGCATTGCTGTCTATGCAGGGTCAGACAGCTCTCAGATTTCATCAAAAATATCTTAATTTGTGTTCTGAAGATGAACGAAGGTCTAACGGGGTTGAAACGACATGAGGGTGAGTAACTAATGACAGAATTTTCATTTTTGGGTGAACCAACCCTTTAATGTCAACCTCTAATAATACTTTGTGTATTTTTATGCTTACTGAATGCTGCAGTATTAGCTTAGCAACGTGCTAACGTCAAAGTCTACTGAAATAAGATGAGAGTTGGTTCCCCTGTATGCTTTCCGTAATGTGCACAATTGTGTAGCACATGAAGTTGCTGCCTATGTAGTCCATATCGGTTAAGGTGCATTGTATGCTGTAGACAGGGAGGCAGCTCACTAGGTTTAGGTTTTGGAGCACATATAAGAATGTTTTTGTAAACCAGTTATGTAATAAGCTTCAGCAAAGATCAGTCTGCATGTGGCGGTATCACTCATGTATTTAAATGAAGTGTTCAGGCATAGACCCCTGACTGAAACCTTGAAAAAACCCATATTACGAACGCTGTCCAACTGTAATACAAATATTTATGATACAACACCTTCCCAGCATGTCCTAAATTCAATTACCTTGGGCAAAAACAACACTCTGTGTGAAATATTCTACCGACTCTGTGATAACCTGTACTGGGTTGGTATACAAGCTGATATTTTGGAAGCTGGGGGCAAGAGCATCTTGAAGGTTGATGCATTCTCTCAATATTAATAGGCAAGCACCCCTGGGACTGAGTGAATGATATGTGCTTGTAGTGGCATAAAGACATGGTGCTATCTTGTTTTGCACGCCACATTCTTGTCACGATCCTATCAGCATTTTATCACAAATGGACTTACCTGCTCTGGCATGCATACAAAAGGTTTGTTTTCACCCTCACATTTAGCACAGAGCACCCAACCATCCAGCTATCTGAGGTGAGTTCATAAATCCAGGGAGTAAAATTGTAAAATTGACAATATCTATATATTTCTACACATATTTAAGAGCTGACTTAAGAGAATTCAAGCTGTTAAACTGACCCCCAAACCAAGTCAAAGAAACAAGAAATTAAATGATGCATAAAATTATTTGGGATTTTAAAATATTGAATTATTTAAAAATAAATTAAGCCTTAAATTTTTGCATTGTGACTTTTTGTATTAATTTAGTATTTTAATGCATACTGAGAAACACTGTAACAATTTTTGTTTGATAAAGCACAAATTAAAAAGATTCAACATTTTGTACTAAGATTTTTTTCCTTTATATTTCATTAATGAGAAAAAGGTAAGAAATGTGCAAAATGCAGGGAAGTCTAGTCCATAAACCTTAAATAGTCACATCTGATACTGACCTGCATCCAGGATGCCCTGAGCCAGGATGGCCCCAAATTTGGCCATCACATCATCGTGCTTGTCGTTGATCACCTTTGAGTAGAGCTGTCGGAACTGGTTGACCTATGGAAAGAAAGAGCCGATGTACAGCTGATCTCTGATATACGACTACTGTGGTTTTCAATTAAACGATGAACGAGTGCAGGACACAACATACCAGCAAAGATGTGACATCAAAACTGACTTTTACTTGTTTCTGGTCATATGCTGCATTCACAACAACTGTTAATATGACCGTAATTTAAAAGATGGTATCTCAGGTATTTGACTCAGTTTCTTGTCTTGTCTCAGAAATGACTTTCTTCAACAACATACAACGCCAATATGAATTCATTTGCTAAATATGCTTGGCAAAATACTGAAGAAACATCTAGATTCTGGTTCAGAGATAAACACACAGTTAAATGAAGTCTGTTCTAAGGCATTTATGACATTCATAATCTGCTGTCTCTCCCCAAATTCTAAGGCCAGGCTCATAAAACATGTGGCTAGCATGAATTAAAGTCTGCCCGGAAGGGCTATTTAATAAATGCTTGCCATTATTACAACTCCAGCCTTTTATTACACCATAAAACGGGGATTTCAAATCAATTTTACTTTCATGTGGCCATAAAATTCGCAGCCCAGTAATAATCATGTGGTTAAACTGAAGCAAAATCACCCCAAGAAACAAGCAAATCTACCGTGACTACACAACCACATTGTAGAAATGATTCGAGGAAGTCTGATATTATAAGAGGTGAATATTTATGACTAGAACCTATAATAAACACTAAAATGACAGACTATTGTTCATTTTCAGTCTGTATAGTCTCTCAAGCCCACAAAAACTTCCTCAAGCTAATGTACATCCGTTTATGTGGAACCTCATTGGTGTAACATGCGATCCACATGAATGTATATTAAACATTAGCTGTGATTTTGTAACTCTATGCCACATTGCGGTCAGGCCAGGACTGAAAAATACAGTATTATCAGTGCTCATGCATACAGATTATGCATACAAATCCCAGGAGCCAAATAATTAACCCCAACCACCCAAAGTCACACACTCGCCTTACCTTTGGACAGGTGACCTCCGTCTGCTGGATCATGATCAAAGCCGAGGCGATCAGAGCGCCCTGTCTGACGTAATTCACCGGGTCATTGGTCATGGGCTCCAGGAGATTGATTGCTTCCTGTTGAAGGAAATCATCAATGGTAGCATATGAACTATGATTATGGAAAAACAGAAGCATATCCTGACACAGCATGCTGAAAACCACAAATTTATCAGATTCCCAAGTATCTAATCATCTTTGGCTTTGAGGTATAATAATATGGTAGACCAGAAAATACAGAAAGGATGTAGCTGAGTTAATTTGTCTACTTATAATTCACATGCCATTGAGAAAGAAAGTCCCTTTTTCCCTCAGAAAGGCTCAGTTTGGTTCGTTTAAGATGGTTATTTAGTGTCACATTTGATCTTCGGGGCAAAAGCCAAACCATTTTGTTTTGAAACATCGCTGAAGACAGAGCCCAAAATAGCAGATTTGGCTCACAGATCACTCAAAGCTAAGTTAACATTACGCAACATACAGTAGCCCATTATTATACATATTTCTGTGATTGAGTCAGCAGTTGTTTGGAAGGATTAATTAAAAACAAAGCCAGTTTGTTTGACAGATGGAGTGGAAAAGGCATTGAAGCAACTCCTCTAGGCACTTTGCGTCGGCACAACAAAAGCAGAAATTATATCACAGTAAAAACAACCAGGTGTATAAATTGCAGTAACAAAACTGAATTTGTGAGCCATTTAAAAGGCCTGACAGAATTGAAAGTGTGGGAGATCTTGGCTCCTAGGCCAGTCCCATTTCCCAGCATTGCCACAAAACCACCCATGACTGTATTTGGGCTCCTGAGAGGAATTTGGATTAGAGTTATTATGAGTTAAATAGTCAAGACCAATCTTCATTCTTCATTTTTCCAGCTCACCCAACGAGGGAGTTGAGTGGTAAATGGCTAGAACGTCATCCAAGGTATCGACTTCAATCTCATCTCCACTCGAGTGGTAAATGTGCCATCTGTGACTCTTGCACTGGTAATGCAATTAGTCACAGAACCGACCTTAGCATGCAGAAGAGCCAATAACTCGGGACTGTTGCAAGACAAGTTCAAACATCTCTCTTGGGGCCTTGCAGTTCCTGCTCAGCTGCCTCCTTGTCTCATTTAATCATTTTTCAGTTGTCTAACCTTTAACAGACATATCAGGGCTCCAGACTGTGACTAAAATGGCCACAAATGCAACGACGATTAAACAAAAATCGATGTTGTCGATATATTAAAAGTTGGATCTAGAGTACCTACATACAGTACATCCAGTATAATCACATAAAGCAATATATACAATTCAACAAATCTCAACTGCCTGATTTTTTTAAATATTTTTTTTTTGTAGCAAAACTTAGTTTTATTTAATCGCAGAACTCTTTAAATTAAGTTATATATACAAATATGTCCAAGTTTTTCTGCATGCATACACTACTCACAGAGTGAGATATATAGCATCATCGTAAAAAGTCTTTGTCTTGTATGTTCGATTTGTGCACAAATGACGTATAAAGTTAAACAGCATTTATAAATCTAAGTTAATGTTCATTTCTAACATTTTAAGTTGCATAAATTAACATTACAATTATTATTTATTAACAAAAATTCATGACATAAAAAAATACTGCTAACACTTTACAAAAACATTCCTTTGATTAACAATAATTAACCACATTAGTTAATGTAAACAAACAATGAAAAATTCTTCTAAAGCATTCATTAATCTTAGTTATGTTGATTCCGAAATTTAATTTAATTTAATTTTATTAATAATAAAACATTATTAAAATCAAAAGTTGTCTCTAGTAATGTTATTTAATTAAATGGACCTGAGCTAATATGGACTAACAATGAACAGCTGTATTTTTATTAACTAATGTTAACAAAGATTAATAAATGCATTGTTAGTTAATATTAGTTAATGCCAGTGGTGGACGAAGTACACAAATCAAGTACTTGAGTAAAAGTATATATATATATGTGTATAATAAAATATTACTCCAGTAAAAGTACTCCTTTTTCAATTTTACTCGAGTGAAAGTATAAAAGTACTTGATTTTTATGTACTTAAGTAAAAAAGTACTGATAGATAGATTTATTTTGCAATTTTACATAGGCTACTTAATTTAATTTAATATTAGCACATATTTTTTATAATCCTACTGCTCAAAATGCCTGGGATTTTCCCAAAATAACCACTATATGGAGTCAAGATATATTTTGTTGATAATAACTACAACAATAACTCAAGAAGTTAGGAAGAATATTTTAAGGAAAATATAATTATATTTTCATAATGATTTTTTTCTTCTCAAACCTCGTCTGTGGTGTAAAAACACCCCTGGCCAAATGCCCCAGAGGACATCACTTCCCACTTTGATCATTACTGTAGTTACCATGTTCTGAAAATCACAGCCTTTCTTTTTCCCTCAAATGTAATCTAACTTAGGTGGTTGAATAAAAATATTTGTACTTTATATCTAAAAATTACCTCAACTTAGCACCAGCAAGTTGAGGTACGGCAGCGGAGAATTTGAACGTGCATGAGTTATTTTAATTAATCTGTGTTATTTTAAGGTTCCGTTTTTTTTTTTTTTAACCAAAACATGACAAAGATGTTGATGTGTCTGCATTCAAGCATTTCAGTGGGTTTAAATAGATCACCCTTTACAGCAGATTTAGTTCACAAACGAAATCTCCTGGTTCGTTCTTGTGAATTCAGTTCACTGGAGACTCGCACTAAACGGTTCATTTGATTCAGTGAGTTGTCGACTCGAGAACAGCTGCAATCGGATCTTTCTAATTTGTGAATGAATCATTTGGTGTGATCTGAGAACTGATTTAAAAGGTTCATTGAAAAGAATTGTTTCGTTCATTAATCAGACACCCCTTCTGCATGTTGGAGCATGTGATATATTATAAGGAGTAACGATATGTATATATGATATATAAGTAAAAACTACGAAGCTTATGCTTTGGAATGTAGTTAAGTAAAAGTAAAAATTACTCAAAATAAAACTACTCCAGTAAAGTACAGATTTTCCCAGCGGTGACAACACCGGTAACACCGGTTTCACCGGGAGGTGTGGGGGGTTTATTAACCCTCTGGAGTCGATTCATGAGTATACGCGTGTTAAGGCATCTTCTGATAACCCTGAAAAGAACTTAAATTACACTTTTGGTTTTGATCGTATAGATAAGAGCAATACATCAATCGAATCTGTAAAGGGTCTACTTTTATTTGTATACACTCATAACAACAACACTTTGTGCATTTATAAAATAAAGAAAACAAACAGGGTGCATCATCATCTGCCCTGGTCTGCGGTGATCTTCATTCAGAAACGCATCATTAAAATGAACTGTAACTCAGTGAATACTCAACACAGAGACATGAGACAGATATCTATAGAGAGCTTGACATGTCTACTTTTAAACTAAACAAGTGCTGCCGAATACATTATTCTGTGATAAAGTAATCCATATGAAAACAACGCGATGTCTGTCTTTCACGTCTCCCTTCATTATCTCCTAATGCGACCACGTCCACGCCCTAATGACATTAAAAAGTTCCACGTGAAACTTGCGGCGTGTAAACGCCCATACCACAGAAAACTAAGCAGCGAGAATGTTCATCAAGTTTTTTATATTTTTTTATTTTACTGTTTGTTTCATGCTGAGAGCAATAAGACATAATTTACCCCAAGAAGATGCGCTGAGGATCACTTCAGGATTTGAGTTTTGGATTTCCTCAGAAAGCCTTATAAGTTCTCTCTCTCTCTCTCTCTCTCTCTCTCTCTCTCTCTCTCTATCTCCTATATATATATATATATATATATATATATATATATATATACATATACTTTTTTTTTTCACATAACGTGTACACATTTTACTAGTTAGACTTTTTCCAAACTATAATTCCTGACTAAATCATAATGTATACTCAACTGAAACATTATGAAGTTTCATTTACATCATCTAATGTTCTACTGTACTACTAGTATCTGTAACCATCACAATAATGTTAATAATGCAGTTTATCATTTAGTTTATTTGAGAGCACATAAACAATATACACTTTGAAAATGGTAGTTATGTGATGTTCATTTATACATTTCAACATTACGCAATACCAGTTTGCCAAAGCAGTAATATTGTGAAATATTTTTAATATTTAAAAGAACTGCTTTCTATTTGAATACATTTTAAAATTTAATTTATTCCTGTGATCAAAGCTACATTTTCAGCATCATTACTCCAGTCTTACTCCAAGTGTAACAATACACACTATACCATTCAAAAGCTTGGAGTCGGTATATATAGAAATTAAAACTTTTATTTAGCACATATGTTAAATGGCACACATATTCTCAGCTCTTTTCAATAATAACAATAATAATAATAATAATAATAATAACAATCATTTTTTTTTTTGAGTAACAAATCAGAATATTAGAAAGATCTCTGAAGGATCGTGTGACTGGATTAATGATGCTAAAAATTCAGCTTTGAAAGTCTGCTTTGGTTGTTCCTAATAAACTGTTTTAAACTGCACTCGCAAGTGAATCTCTCAAGTTATTTTGTGGGATAATTAAATATATTCTAAATTAAAAACAAAAACAAAAAAATATACACATATATTTTCCCCACAACATTCCTTCTAACTCTTCCCCCCTCTCAGTCACACACCTGACTGAAAGGCTCATTATGCAGGTCATTATGTGGGTCTTTGTCTTCTCAGGTGTGAAACATACTAATATTCATGATAGTTGACGCCTACTTGCATATGCCCTTTCTAAACAAAAAGTGTCTTAGAAAATTTAAATCAATCTATTGTTTTCTGTGAGTGAGTAAACAAGATGATTTTCACATCATTTTGAAGCAGAAATTCTAGGCTACGCGCTCCAGGTTTGACAGTCTTGTGAACAAATGTTCTCTAGGTGTTTTATGACCTTATTTCAGTGACTTCAAAATTCAGTGCCTTTTTTTACTAACCACGCATAAACGCTGTTTTCTCAAAAACACAATCATGTACATACATGTTATTTATATATTATTGTAGCCCAGTTTGTACTGAATACAGTGTTTTCAGACTTTAGCCATGTATATGTTTATAAGCAACTGAAAAAAACACAAAAGTCAGGGGATGTCAAAACTTCTCCAGACCCCCAAAACCCCCTTAGACCTCAGAGAGTTAACAAACCGAATAAAAATACAGCATGCTATAGGCCTAATATAAAATAAATAACTTACACAGTTAAAAAAAAAAAAAAAAAAAAAAAAAAAAAAAAATCAGCAAACACTGTGAAAACATTATAGAAGAAAAAAAAACCGTACAAAATCAACTTAGACAAATGGCAAAATTAAATGGTCTATTCAAAATCTAAGCTAAATCTTGCGCCATAGTCTTGTCTGTCTCACCTCTCTCTCCTCACGTGATAAATGAAGTGACTCCTGCTGCTGATCTGTGATGCGACTGTCGTTTGGCCGCGTTCAGTTTTAATTGTAGTGTCTGTTCTCTAACTGAACTAAATGATTTATATTACTATAAAAAATGTAAACGACGGTGGCGGGCGGTGATGTAACGTGCTTCGGCTTAACACTGGTAACACAGACCGGTTCATACCATTGTTTACATACATTTTAATATCTGAATTAATATTTAACCTTAAAAAAAAGGAGTGTTTTTGTCATGGTACTGAAATTATATCTGTATTAACACGACAAATTTAAATTATCAGCCAGATTAACAAGCTGATTCAATGAAACAGACTAAGAGCGCTGAGTGCGAGTACAGATACAGTACTGATCAAAACTCACCTTGTTGCCAGTGCCAGCACAGCAGATGCCCAGAGCCATGGCAGCGCCGCAGCGCACGTGGGGATTGTAGCTCTCAGACAGCAGAGAAACCACACTGGGACACTGTTCTGGAGTCCTGTAGACACAAATACAAAACACTTGAAGCCGAGACCATCCATTTCTCGAAACGGTTTATTTTCTCTGACACTAATATTTTGGATCAGCTGAAGGAATGCGAGGCTTTAGTTTTTTGTTCAGAGTTTATGCAAAGGAACTATTAAACTGGTGCGCAGCCAAACTGTTGTTCTGAACACAAAAGATTCAATCTTGATAAAACAGTGTCTCAATTCATCAAGTATATTTGAAGTATGCACATGAGTTTACTACGAACAAGACCATAAAATTATCAGAATGGGAATATCAGGCTTTGTGACAAGACTTTCCGGTCTAATATTTTGTACTTACAAACCATAATAGAATGCTTGACTGTTTAAAATCTGGTTCTTTGGCTTCCAATACAATTCAATGAAGCGTAGAGATTCCCAATGAACATAAACTGCCATTAGATTACGTCAAACAATGAATTAAAAAAAAAAAATCACACCATTTATACCAGATATCATTCTGTGAAAATACCTGCCTTGTGTTTTTTTTTTTTTCTCCAGAAGTGTAGTTACAGACAGACACGAAAAAGAGAAACATGTCCTTGAAACCTTTACTGCAAGACTATGTAAACCTTCTGTTTAAGTCTGCGGTGATGGTAATCTTAAACAGCCTAAAGGACTAAATGGCCATGCAGGAATAAAATAATCAAATAACAGCCTCATTTTCCTCATTAAATCCTCCTTAGAGACCTTGTTTTGCCAACATCTCAGATGTCACAGAACACAAAGTCATTGAAAAAGCGCTAACTTATATGTGACCATGGACCACAAAACCAGTCTTAAGAGTATTTTTTGAGTTTTATACGTCATCTGAAATCTGAATAAATAAGCTTTCCATTGATGTATTGTTTGTTATGATAGAACAATATTTGACCGAGATACAACTATTTGAAAATCTGCAATCTGAGGGTGCAAAAAAAAAAAAAAAAAAAAAAAAACAAAAAAAAAATACTGAGAAAATCACCTTTAAAGTTGTCCAATAACAATGCATATTACTAATCAAAAATTAAGTTTTGATATATTTACGGTAGGAAAAGTACAATGTAAATTACAAACTTAATATCCTAATGATTTTTAGCATAAAAAATTAAATCATTTTGATCCATACAATGTTTTTTGGGCTATTGCTAAAAATATACCCCAGCGACTTGAGACTGATTTTGTGCTCCAGGGTCACATATTAAAAAATTAGCACTTCTCACTGACTTCACTCTCAAACAATTTGCAATTTACATTAAAAAAAAAAAAAAAAATGAATGAATGAATAAATGAATGGAAAATCTTCTCAGGGAAGCACTGATATAGAAATTCTGCCAAAAACCTTATAAGTGTCTTTGTTGTGGCTGATAATGGAAACACTGGGCGATATTATGGTTCTATACTGTTATATACTTGTATACGTTTCATGCTTAAGCGCCGATCTAGATTCTTACATGCATCAAGTGAAATTAGGCATCAAAACATCAAACTGCACACAAAAAGATGAGCATCTTTATTTTCTAAGTATTTTCTTTATTTTTAAAGTAAAATGAATTCAGTATGAGTCCAGAGCATCATCAACAAACAAAAAGACCTTTAAAACAACCGTGTCAGACAGTTGAGACAACTGCTCGAACCCTTCCCACAGCCCAAACCTTTCCGTGGGAAGCTAATCCACAATTTAGCACTCGCATACAAATGCCAACTAGCAATAAAAAAGGATTTGATTTAATCTTTCATCAGGCTGGAATTAATGTGTTGCGCTGGGTATTAAGGGTTCTGCCTAACTTGGCAAGCTGGGAAATACAGTTTCAACACTGAAGCTGGGAACCTTCTGTACAAATACAAACCTTGGCCAGGGTCTTATGCTCATCCACGGCCATTTATTCAATCTAATCCTGACTGGTCATTTGGGTTTAGAGTAGAGATGCACCGATCGACCGGCCAGGGACTGGAATTAGCCGATTTTCAGCATGATCGACCCGGCCCGATTCTGATGATTCAGATTGTATTGCATTCAGTGTAGACGGAGACTGCTGATGCATTGATGTGGCTCCAGATGAGTGTGAGAGAGCGAGACCCATGCAGAATCAAAACAAATGAGCGCAACAGCACTCACAGAAAGTATATACGCATACTGCGGTAGGAAAAAATATATATTTATAATATATGATATAGGTAAGCAACGTCATACAATCAAGATGTTTCCCTGAATATCAGCAAGATTGATTTTGAACACAATATTGACTCTCTTTGCTCAATTTTGCAAACAAAAATCATTCCAATCAAAGCCATAGGAGAACTGTTGTGTGTCTCCATGAAACACAGCAGCGTTTCGTTACTGAATGAATCCACAGTTTTGAATGAAACGAGTGAGTCTATGATTCAGTGGCCTGTTCATAAATACAGTCACAGGCCTCATTTCTAAATGAATCAGCCGTTTGAACAAATCGGTTGAATGAATGACTCATTAAAATAGTGATTTGCCTCCACCTACTAGTGGTTTGGTTTCATGTTTAAAAGTATCATTGCATTTTTCCCAACATTTCTTATTTGTATGTTTAAAAAAACCTAAAATATTAATCTTATAAAAGTATTTATGCATTTGAAATGTTGCGGTGTAAATGCATATGGCACCTCTCAGTTTCATGGCACATCAGATGCAGATACTGTATTTCCTGCAGTGGAAAGATGGAGTTTATTGATACTGATTTCATTTGAATGGTAACAACTCTACAGTTTATTATTCTTCTAACTGATTTAATCGAAACAGTGTAAGAATTTGATGTGAAAGATGACATTTAATAAGGTTAGGGAACAAAATTACCATTTTGAAATACCTGTAGATGGCGCTTCATGCACGTGAGCTGAGTCCTAAGCAGCTTTTCTATTCACAGATAATGCCTTTTTTTTGCATTAAAAAAAACAAGACACGGGAAATTGGAAATAACTATAAAATATGAAATGCAAATAATAATAATACACACCCCACAGCGCATGGACGTTTAAAAGCGTGCTTGATGTGCAAGAAGAACATGAAAGTGAATTAACTGAATTTTTTGGATGAGCTGACTTTAGTGAATATAGTGAACTTTAGTAATTTTGTCATGCTTTACGATTACTATGGCAAGGTCCGCCTCGAGTCCATGACACGAGCTCCGCCTTGACTGTACAAAACACATAAAGTGACGTGACATACAGCCAAGTATGATGACCCATACTCAGAATTCGTGCTCTGCATTTAACCCATCCAAAGTGCACACAAACAGCAGTGAAAAACACACAACACACCGTGAACACACACCCGGAGCAGTGGACAGCCATTTATGCTGCGACGGGGACAGTTGGGGGTTCGGTGCCTTGCTCAAGGGCACCTCAGTCGTGGTATTGCCGCCCGAGACCCCACAACCTTAGGTTAAGGATAGAAACCAAACTCTCTTACCGTTAGGCCACAACTTCCCCAAAAATGAGAGAAAGCGGGAGCCGCAGGGTGTTTTCAACATTTGCCATGTCCTGTGTAAAATGGGCTTTATGGGACTGACTGTGTTGCTCATCTGCAGCTCATCAAAGTAAGGTGCAAACATCATTTAAATCATCATATCGCATTTAGTTTTGAGAAGTATGAGGTTTCAAAGCATTTTAGACTGTTTCTTCTTATTGTGTACGTTCATAGAGGGAGAGACGAGACATACAGTAGCACACACAGCTCGCCCGTCCAAACAAACCAACAAACAAATGAATTCAAAAAAAACACAGATGGAAAAAAATAAAGTATACAGAGTTTCAATGACGATTACAAAGAACAGGTTTTCTCAAATCCAGCACTGGAGGGTCATTGTCCTGCTGAATAAAAACTCAACTGCCTGTAACTTTCTAGTAACTCTGAAAACCTTGATTAGCTTGTCTCTAAACTATTTGCATGTTTAACAAGATTACATCTTTAATATGAATAAATATGAACATGAATACGAATGAATACATTTTTTACATACAAGTTGCATATTTTTGTTCAGTTGTAAAAAATAATTTTATTTTCATTATTAAGAGGTTTGCACAAGAGTTAACTATGAGCAAACATTCAACTTTTCTAAAATTAAATGTCTTGCTTTGGTCTACACTGGAAGTGTTTCATTAACTCTGCTAAACTATAATTACTAAAACTGAAACTAAAATATATAAAAAACTAAATAGAAATGTGTTCACGAAATAAAAACTAAACTAAAATTAACAAAACCATTAATGAAACTAACTAAAACTAAACTTATCGGTAATTTGAAAACGATATTAAAATAAAAACTAATTTAAAAATTCAAAACTATAATAGACAATTGAAATTGGTGCGTCTTCATTTGTTTCTGGTATTCATTCATAACCACTTACTAATTTGATAAAAATAAATAAATGTAGCCATTTACAAAAAAAAGTACAACAATGTTTGTTTACACTCCACATGTATAGTACATTTATAAATTCATTAAACAGAAATCCATGATTTAAAATACTAATGAAAAGGTACTAAACGTACTAATGAAAGCACTAATAAAAAAACAAAACAAAACAAAAAAAAACTTATATGTACAATTTGCACTCGTTCAGTGTTAAAGATCACTGTCCCCAAAAACCTTTATATAAAATTCCTTCATAAGAACTGCTTTGTCTTTGCAAACACAATCAACCTTTACAGCCTCTTAAATCTTAAGCTAAAAGCTCCCTCCTAAATTTGGTTTTGTCTGATTTAAGTTTTTTCTTGTTAACTTTCATAAACAAAAGACAAAGCCTGACACACTCCAGGAGTCGGAGGCGATCATGGTTCAAGAGTTTCCCTTTGCCAGACGCTTTCCAACGCACCAGTAAAATGAACAAACAAAAGAGAGTCCCCTACAACAGCCCTGGTTTCACTGGGAGGAAAGAAACAGCATAACTTTAATAGCTTATCAAAACATAAGACTTCAGGTTTTGTTAGCTGAGAAACAAAAAGAAAAAAGGTTTTGGCCTTAAGTTTCCATTCATTCACATACAATATAAAAGTCAGTGTTTCAACTAAAACCTTTCTAATTAGATGTCTACAAACCTCAGGCATAAAAGCAAATGCATGAATTTCAAAATAATATATTTAAGTCAGATTAATATAATTTTAATGGATTGAAAAAAAGTTTAAATGACTTGCTTCAGATCAGTTGTTGCCTGAAAAACTATATTGCTTGAAATAAAATTAAATAAAAGAAAATATTTAAAAAACTAAGTTATTTATTTATGCTAGTTGCCAAGACATACTTTTTTTTTTTAGATTACAATAATCAAACTAAAACTGACCAAAAAAAAAAAAAAAAAAAAAAATAGACATTTAAAGACGAAACTAATAAAAATGACAAAAACAAAATTACTCAAATTAAAATAAAATTGTGAAATATAAAAAAAGAAAATGTAAAATATTAAATCAAACTACAATAGTACACCAACTGATACTATAGCTGGTAGAAACTCCTTTAATAGTTTATAGAGCGCCCCAGGATGCACCTCATGAAGCTGTTCCTGCATGAGCGGCTGGGATCTAGACAAAGAGATGCTGTTTAAAATCTTTCTGTGGTCACTACATAATTCAAATAGGTGCATTCCTATATTTGATTGGTAGCGTGTACAAAACACAGACAAACACACATTTTTTGCTGTAACCAGCTTTAACCTCCAGCTTCACCATGTCAAGGTGGCAAACAGATGTGTGTATGCAGCCTGAGCACATGGCAGTAAAGGAGGAGCTGGACAAAGACTGTTCACGGATTGGCCTTGCAAAAGTCTTTTAATGCAAAAGTGAGTCAAGACCTCAATCGATACATCTTAAACTCTTAAAACCCCTCAGTATTCAGAGAGTGTTAAAGGACAATCCCGCTCCATCTGGATATACAGACAGCTGAAGAAAATTACCTGGGTGCTTTAAGGCTCAAGTCTGGACACAAACCCAATAGCTCAACAGAAACTCAATCGCTTAAAAAAAAAAATTCTTGAAAATATTAAAATTAAAAATAAGAAATGTACAAGGTTTCATTTATTTACAAAACATTATATATTTAATTGACTAGTTGACTAAATGGCAAAAAAAGGATGAATTAAGTTACAGAAAAACTATGAATGAGAAAAATAAACAGCGGCTTCGCTGTCCACAAGAAAATGAGTGTCCAGGATCACTTCATCCCTTCCTCCAGTGTTAACTCATGAGCGATCCGAGTGAGAGAGGTTTAACTCATGAGAGAAAGAGAGAGAGAGAGAGAGATGAGAGAGAGAGCGAGAGAGAGAGAGAGCGAGAGAGAGAGAGAGAGAGAGAGAGAAGCAGAGCGAGTCAGTTAGCAGAGGCAGAATGAGAGAGAAAGGGTTAGAGGAATAGTGAAGTTTGAAACCGGTGATCACGGTAGGTGATGCCAGCTGCTCAACAACAAGTACATTCCTCAGCATGAAGCTGAAAAGAGAGATAATATCTGGATCCGTTCCCACACAGAATTCAGTCATCGCAATGTACTTTTTGTGAGTACATAAAAAATGAGAGAAGCTGCAATCTGAAGAACGTTTAGTGAAGAAGCACTTGTTTCACTTGCTTAAAAGACGGGAAAAAATACAACGATGAATAATATGGAATTAAGTTAATCTTCAGGTTTGAGTTTAAGGTAAGTAGAAACAAATATACTCAATTTTCATAATTTTTTCATCAGGGAAAAAAAAAAAAAAACGTTTAATTTATTAAGAACCATTTTAAATTTAGAAAATATGTAGTTAAAATGTAATTTGATTAAAAAAAATGTTTTTTGATTAATTATTTTTAGCTTATAATAGGGGAAAAAACTTCAAACTGTGGTAAAGCTGGTAGGGGAAATACAATTGTCTACATCACAGAGCTGAAAAAAATTCAAAATCTAAGTACAATTCATGTTAATATTCTACAAGAGTTTTTCTATACATTTCAGATTTTTCCTATATTTCATTACCACAGTTAATATTTTTTTTTTTAAAAATCGACAACACATTATACAACATTTGTCTATTTTGTGATGCTCATTACATAATGTTATGACAGAAGGAGCCATTTCAAAATAATGAAGTTATGAAACCCTAATTATCCTGAAAACAAAAACATTGTTTATGAAGTCATCTGCCGCGACTGATTGAACTAGATAGGAACACAAATGACTTCATATGGTCAACACTCACAGATCATTACTGATAGCTACTTCCTTGCTTAATTACGAACATGGCCTGGAACACATACGGCTAATCACATGACGAGAAAATCTTATTTATCAAATGTTGTCTAAAGATACTGTTTTTGTTTTTTTTTGGTTGTTGTTTTTTTTTTTTTTTTTGAATGATGGGATTTCCATTGTAATGTTTATATTTATTTATTTATATTTGCAGGAGTGTCAAAGCACAGTGGCAGAATAAAGATGGGCAATACCTCAGCTACCATGTGACCGATCCAAGCGCTGATTCCATCTGGAGATAATAATTTGGAGGGGAATTCTTTGGAAACTCTTTTGCTCAATAAATTGGATTCTTGCAAGCAAACAAATGTGCATTACTGGAATTTGAATGTCCCACCACCCTCGGATCGGAGGGAGTCTGTGACAATGCTGGACGACCCCACGGAAAAAACAAAAGCACAACTATCCAAAGCAGAATGGCTAGCAATAGTGTTTCATCCACGCCGGAGCTCAACCAAACAGGGAGTGAGGACTTGGAATCCCTCCAGCCTGGAGAACAACTCCGTTGGGCCGCACTGCTCATCCTTCTGGTCATCATCCCCACCATTGGTGGAAACATCCTGGTCATTCTGGCAGTGTCACTGGAGAGAAAACTGCAGAACGCCACTAACTTCTTCCTGATGTCTCTGGCTGTGGCCGATCTGCTGGTGGGACTGCTAGTCATGCCCATCGCTCTGGTGACTGTGCTGTTCCGTAAGTAACCTTAACATTGATTATGGAGGACTGTTTATTGCAGAAGTTATTAGAAAATACAAAAACACGTCCTTATGACGTGTTAAGTGGCAGCATTAGGGTTGAATGACAGTCCAAGTTCTAAACCAGATGGAATCTGTAGAGTATTAATTAAGTATATTCCACAGAGATTTTAAAATGTCTAAAGGTTTCTCAGAATTACACTAAAATCACATTAAATAAAGTGATAAACACCATGTTTCGTTTCCCTGCACTGACAGAATGAATACACACAGAAGTCAAGCGCTCTTCGAAACATTTCTGGAGTAAACATGCCTCACAAGTTTCAAACTATACAACATCTGCCAAGCTACTACTATCGTCGTTCTTATGCCAGCTTGGCTTTCAGTTCCAATGCCAAATACTCCAGCCGGTCCATTATTTCTCATTAAATAGATCTGATGACATTTATGGAACCTCTATTTGCTGCACCTTGTCTGTGCACATCACCACTTTAGGTGAACCAGAACTTGTTTACTACATCATAATTTGGCTCTCAAACAAGAACCTTAAAGGAGCAATTCAGCAATAAAATTCTGTCATTATTTGCTCACCTTCACATCAATGCAGTCCAAGCTTTGGAACGACATGAGAGTGAATAAACGACCCTGCATTTTTAGGGTGAGCCATCCCTTTAACAGTGCTGGGTAGGTTACTTACAAACTGTAGTCATTAACGTAATCCATTAACCATTTTATCACATTGATTTAAATAACATGATCTTGTACCATACTGACATAAAAACACAAAGAGTAAGAACATATATGACATTTGTTGTTATTAACAACATAACGTGCACTAAACATTACATTACGTCAAGGTTTCCCAAACTGGGGTTCATGAAGGAACAGCAGGGTAAATAAAAATTAACGTGTTCACCAGTATTTGATGTGATGTTGAAATGTTGAGAAAACACTTTTTAAAATTAAATAGCTATCTGACTTTAAAGTTAAAAATCTAATTACAAGTTCCTTATTTTTGGAATCTGATAATGTAATCCAGATTAGTCCAGTCATTTGTCCTGGAAAATCTCTTAACAGATGCTATTCATCCAAAAGAAATGGTCAAACACTGTGTTTGAGAGGCTGGGAGAAAACAGAACCCAAATGTAAAGATGGGAAGGGTGGGCTTTTGTTGGTTGTATTTGTCGAAAGCCTCAAAGACAACCTTTAAGTAGCTGAACACAGAAAGAGAAAGAAAGGTTTCACCAAACAGCTGAAGCTTACCAGACATCATGAACACTGACAGGTAATTAAATCAAATTACCTTTGGAGAAAGGGGTACATAATACAATGTGTGAGTGCCACAATTTATTGACCAAGACAGCAGTAACTCTAGACGTGAATTCACCACATAATAACCTGTGATTAAATGTAATCATAAAAATAAAGGCAACCTTTACCAACTGGAGTAATTCAAAGGTTTCAGTCCTGTGGAGGTAAGATGTGCTTGCCAAAACATTAAAACCAAACGTCCACCAACGGCCACATCCACATCTGTGGACCAGGTGAAGACCGGCACTGAAGTTAAAGCCATGAAAAAGCAATGAGCGAACACTGTGAAAGTCTACAGTGCTTGATAAAGCAGCAAGGCTAAAAACAAAAGCCTACTATGGAGAGCACACCACAAATGTGTTTCTCTGGAACGAGAGAAATATTTACATGAGGAAGTTGAGACTTGGCAGTGCAAACCTAAAGTGTGGTGGAGCAGAGTGTCTCTTTATTTTGCTTTCAGGAAGAAAGGGCACACTTACCTGTAAGTCTATATAGGAACTTGGGCTGGACGATAGAGTGAATATGTTCACTTAGATTTTGTGGGTGAGACATTTTTTTTTTTTTTTATGTGCTATTAATTTCTCCATGAAGTTTTCTAAAGACAATATCAGATTAGACGCAACTGAACTATCCCTTTGAGCCATCACCCAAAACTGTTTATAGGAGGGGCTTGTGATATTTTATATATTTAAGTGTTTACGTGCATAAAATTTGGCAAAAATTGACTCGCACAGTATAACTTTCAAACCAAGTGGCTATCTGTTGATCCAGGGCTTGAATTTCGGCGTGGGATTGCACACAATTCAACTGATTCCCGCAGTTTCTGTAATTGTAAGGCAGGAAATTCCTGCAAATACTTCAGCTTGAAAGACGCTCGGGACAGATGACGGAATGTATCATTTGCACATGCTTTTAAGTCTTACAATCTGAAACATTCAACTTGCGCACTCTTTGTGAGAGCCTTTTCTGCGAGCTCACACCCAAAGCTTGCCCACATAGAGCTGCATCTGTGAGCGTGCAACTACAGAATGAAGTTGCATTGCGCCTTATTGTGCATAAATGGCCAAATACATATAAAATCATGTCAAAATGCCCATCTTGATGAGTATTCACATAAACAGTTGATTTATACTAAACATTGTCGCATATAGGCTATAAAGTGAATGTAAACAATTGAGAAACAAAACTTGTGTAACAGTTTGATCCGTGCATGAGGTCTTAAAGAGACAACAAGCCTAAACGAACCGGTTGCTGTCTGACATTTATGTTTACTTATACATTGAAGACTAACCAGTGTTAGCACAAGCATAGATTATTCAGTTTCTGTGGTATTTCTGTACCTGAATATTACGGTTATACCTAACTGAAAAACTGAAAAGCACAATTAATTTTAGTTCTATCTTTTGGTATTTGTTTGTGCCATTGCTTGTCATTTATCTATTCTTATTTTCTTACTGACTGTTTACTTGTCTGTTTTAGTTAAATTCAATGCAGAGTTTGAAATACTCTAACTTCACCCACAAATGAAAAAAAAAAAATCCCCCCCATAAAAGCCACCTAAAGGGGGAATCCCCCCCCATTTTCCAAAACAAAATTCAGGCCCTGTGATAAACACCGCAAATTTGCATTGCAAAATGTTTTGGAAATCTTTTACCCTTGGATTCCTATTACATTTACACTCTACAGAATTATTTTCAGATTCAACATTTATAATCTACTGGGCAACAATGGCTGTTGGAATAAAAGATTACTTTAAATGTTTAAAAGATTAAAAGTCCCTGTGATTGGGAAAAACTACCTAGTCGATTTAACCTAGTGTTTCTACAAAAAAAAAAAAAATCCCAAGCAAATACAGAATAGAGTCATCAAATGCATGTTATAAATGTGAATGTCATGCTGGTTAAATTAATTTAGCTCCAAAATGACTGCAAAAAACATGCTGGATTCAGAAAGCTTCAGAAAGCCCAGCTGGCAATAATGTAGCCCTCTGTGAGGAGCATCTAAGAGGATCTGTTTAGTAAAGAGGGGTGATCTGACCAGTGCCAGTTTTCAACATCTGCTTACAGGCTCTCCAAACCATGGAGGTCTGCTCACACACACACAAGCTTAGAGATGAGACATGACATGACAAATAACCCAATAAACCCTAAAAATAATGTGAAATAGAAGCACCTAGTGTAAAAAAACTGAGACCCAAAAGGTTTTTACAAAATGCAACTTTCCCTCACCGTGGTGCTGAACTTCAGGCGAGGTTAACAAATGGCGACGCAAAAGAAAGCAAAAGTTGATGACAAATGGCGACGCAAAAGAAAGCAAAAGTTGATGTTTGGTCATTTCAGCCGTCTTGGAGAGAAGAATATGGATTTGTTTTTCAAAAAGATTGTGCCGTTTGCACTAATAACCCTTAGAAAATGTTGTGTGCTGCATTATTAGTAATTATTGCCACTTTGAAACAAAAAACAATTTTAGCCTGTTACTGATCAGACAGATACAGGTCGATCGAGTCCATCACCGTGGTGCTGAACTTCCACAAATGGCGAAAACAAAAAAAACAATGCTACTGAAGCAAGCTACCGAATTGCTCATTGGATTGCTAAACACGGAAAGCCATCCAAACAAAGAGAATACGCTAAACACGGAAAGCCATTCAAAGATAGAGACTACATTAAGGATGCTTTCCTCTCTAGCGCAGAGATAATACCCGATTCATCCACAAACAAACACACAATCATAGAAGAAATGGCAGAAAAGGTGAAGACATTGCCAAATCTTTCATTGAGCATTTTGAGTAGCGAGGGGTTGATGTCAGAAATTTTTTTGCAATGACATCAGATGGCACTCCCGCCATGGTCGGCAAACAGAAAGGAGCTGTCAAAATAATTGAGAAAAAAGTGGGTCACCCTATAATAAAATTACACTGCATAATACATCAAGAAAACCTCTATGCAAAAATGTCAAATTCAGATCTTAATTAAGTCATGGCTACAGTTGTGAAGATTGTCAATTTCATAGTAAAGTGATATTCCCTCACGCACTGACAGTTCCAGTCCCTTCTTGAGGAAATGGATTGCACGTACAAAGATATTCCTCTCCATTCGGCAGTAAGGTGGCTAAGCCGTGGTAAAGTTTTAGAGAGGTTTGTTGGCTGCTTTGACAGTATTAAAGCCTTCCTGGCTGAAAAAGGCCAAGTCTACGCTGAACTCGAAGATGAGACGTGGGTTTTGAAACTTATGTTTCTCACCGATATCACAGGCCACTTCAACGAGCTAAATCTCAGACAGGTGCAGAACAAACAAACATGAACAACATCTAAACACAATCTACAATCTCTCCAAAAAAAAGCAATCTTGTCAAGAGATATTACTACCTCCACATTACAAATTTTTCAAACATATACGGGAGCTGTCCACGCAGTGCAGCATTAACACGGGTGAGATATCCAAATACATTTCCGAACTTGAATCGGAGTTCACAACACGATTTGGGGACTTTCAAAAATATGGACCCATGTTCTCTTTTTTGATTAAGCCTGAAAGCTTCGATGGACATGAGTTTGATGAATCTCTGATAGAGTGGATGGATACACGGGACTTGGAAATGCAGCTAATTGAGTTCAAGAATTCAGCACTGTGGACGAACAAATTTGTAGAACTGTGCAAAGAGTTGGAAACCACAGCAGTGAACAAACAAGGATCTTGCATTTTCACATGCTGGACATCATTGCCAGAGAAATTCTGCTGTCTCAAACGAGTTGCTTTGGCTTTGCTGACAGTGTTTGGGTCGACATACCTCTGCAAGCATATATTCTCGCATATGAACAACGTGCTCTGCCCCTCTCACAATCGCTTGAGTTTTGATCACTCCGAAGCAAGTGTGCAACTTATGGTGATGCAGTACACTTCCAAGATAATGGAGCTCAGCATAGGAAAACAGGACCAAGGCTCACACTAACTGCTATATATGTTTACCTGTTTTTATTTTGCATTAGCCTACACAAGGCCCTGTTGGGTTTTTTAACACATGTGAAAAGCAGCATTAGTTCATCAGTCCAATAATATTTGTGTTCCATACACTTGCTGCTCTGTTCTTTGTTCTCAGGATTTATTTATTTATTTTAGTATGAAACTTTAACAGCTTATAACAGTTTCAAAACATTTTATTTTAATATTGTTTTTAAGAGGGTGAAGTTCGTTAATGACAACGATGAAAAATATTCATTAACAAACATTTTTTCTGTGACTAAGATGACACGTTGACGAGCTAAAAATAATATCTGATGACGAAATTATGACGAAATTTATGCCGCGTCTTCGTTAACTAGACGAGACTGAACTATAATGTTATTTGAGGACTACCGGACATTCAAAATGCATCCTATAGACTATTGTCCTTCAAAATGTGCGTCCCTGTCATTGGATTGTGATGGGATAAGGGGCATTTGCATATCTAGTCAGTATAGCAGCCGCAGTGGATGAATAGACTACAAAAACGCGAACTAGCGATCTGAAACAGTGGCCTCAGCACCTGAAGGGGTAGGGATAAGGCAACCAGACGTCCCGTTTTTCCCGGGAGTCACAATTCGTTGTTGATTAACTTAAAGTTAGTGAAGGCAGGATAGGTGGAATCTTGCTGAAAGAAGTGTTCTCTCTCTCGCGCACGCACTCCACTTCCTCAGTTCTCATATACAGCGCGTAACTTTTATAAAGTAACTTTGATAAAGTATATCTCTTGGTATTTGAGACTTTAGTCTTTGCAACTTTATAGATCTTTATGCACCAAGAGCTTGTAACACTCCAAAGAGAAAGGAAAACTTAAAATCGCATCATATGACCCCTTTAAACTCAAGCTTGTATCCATTTATTTAATAAATGTTAAGAACCATTAAATACAAGAAAAGATGCAAAGGCTGGGATGAATTTTAAGTAATGCATTTATGTGCATGTCCAAACAAGACATAATAAACAAGAAAAACCAGTCTACACCATTTACATTTAAAGTGAATCTGATGTGTCAGGAAACATTGTGGTTAACGCATAAACAATCGACTGAAGGATTATCAAAAACATTTTAGCGTATTGTTTGTTCAATGTAATTCACTTCTTTCCCCTTTCATCACTATCAAACAGTCAGGATCACTATGAATGATCTGTGATTTAGGACATGTTCGACTTATCTGAAGTTCTTCATGGGTGTCTAAAAAGGAGAAATGAGCAGTTAATACTAGTTTTGAGTATTTAAGACAACAGGATAGGGCTGGATTTTTCCGGAAACATTGAATGGCGCACTTACTCTGATGAAAGTCTTGCTAAGTTAGCATGCATGAAATAATGTTGAAAAGATGTCTTTAAAATGTGTGTGTCCAATCACAAAATGACAAAAAGGTCTTAGAGTTGGTCCAAATTTAAATTCAGACAGCCCACTGATTAGTGCTTAATATTCTCTTCATATTTCAGACTCCAGATGGCCCCTTGCAGATTTCCTGTGCCCTATCTGGCTCTTTCTGGATGTCTTGTTCTCAACTGCCTCCATCATGCACCTGTGTGCCATCTCCCTCGACCGCTACATTGCGATCAAGAAACCAATCCAGCACAGCCAGTTCAAGTCCAGATCCAAAGCACTGGCTAAAATCGCACTGGTCTGGCTAATCTCTATAGGTAAGTCCAATGATGAAAAAACACTTTGAAAAATGTATTACATGTTCAGTATTTTCCTCCTGGAAGCATCTGGAATAATCTTGAGTCTTGTCCTTTATAAACAATTGCGAACTAATCCTTTATATATATATTCACATCTACTATAAAAACAAAAGGATATATTGCCTTTACAGATGCAGGGAATTTCCATTTTCAATTTTATAAACACAAATGCCACAATTTCCTTCCAGAAGATGAAGAGACTTATATGGTTTCAAAAATGGGAACAAACTCAAATCTAGTGTTTCATTACCTACATTTAATAAAATGTAAAATTACAGCTTTATACAAATGTGGCAAAATCCAGTCCTTAAACGCCAAATCAATCAATGATCTGAACACTTGTCTCTGGAAAAGTTGCATATGCACAAATTTAATTTATCTCATGTCATTGACTGACCAGTGAGCTTCCGTTTATACAAGCAAAAAGATTTACTTTTAATGATCGGGTTTAATTTATACATGGACGCTGGCTTGTGGGGGGAGGAACGAAAGTAAACACCTCGCGATTTCTGCTCGTTAACATCAGTCCAGACGATGACTTAAGCAGTGTTGTTTGGACGAGCTCAACGCATGGTTCTGGAATCATGAAGTCGTTTCATCACCATGAAAGGCAGGCCACGTGCTGTGCTACTTCAACACAGACCATGAACACCAAGTCCCTGTGCACTCCTGAGAACGACTTCACATATTCTCACCTCTGACAAAGCAGTTTTACAGAGAGAAAAAAAAATGATGGTTATACATACTTGAAGTGAGAGAAATCAAGTCCAAGATGTGTTACAGCAGGGCTCTAGACTAACTTTTGGCACTGGTTGCACTGGTGCGCCTAACTTTTTTCTTAGGTGCACCAGCACAAAAGTTAGGTGCACCCAAATTTTCGACTGCATCGCATTTAACACCCACTTGTTTGTTTTTTTTTTTTTTTTTTAATCGCTGTCCATATAGGCAATATTGAATTGTAGCCTAAATGATAAACTAACAATCTGGTCAACAATGTTCTTTATTTGAAGCACAATTCTACAACAAAGGTAACTTACTGAAAAAGTGTTGGTGCTTAAAGTGCTTCACTGAGCTGAAATTTAAGCTTAAAACATCTCAAGATAAATGAAATTAAAAATTTAGTGAAATAAAAGATAAAAATCTAAATTTAGTGTTTTAAGGGCTTCAAACTGAACATCTCATGACTCAATGTCTTATGAACTATCCTCCATTGCAGTCACATGCCCCTGGGCCTGTAGTTTTCTCTCTTGCTTTGGCCTTGGCTAAACCAGCTGGCCACACTCTCTCTAGCATCAAAATCTTCCAGACTTGGCCCCTCTACACTGATTTTGATCAGATCTTCCACTGTGTCTGAATGAAGGGATGCTCTAGTGTCTGATTTGAACAGCTAAACAGTCCCTAAACAGATTATACTACTGTTTCAGCTATTAAAATAGTTCAGGTTTGTATGTAACAGCAAAGTGATTATATTTCGTTAGACCCAGATAAATGTGCACTATATCCGATACTTTGTGCGGAGACGCTTCAGGACATGAAGGCGACAGCGTGATCACTTGTATTTTTTCAGTAGATACGCTGTCATTTTTGCACATAAAGATAAGAGTAATACATCATTCGTAACTGCAAAGGGACTTTTATTTGTGTACACTCACAATATGAACAAAACGTTGCGCTTTCTGTCGTGTCGTCTTTAACAGGAGTACAAAAAAAAGACATTCAGTGAACACATGCCTAAATGATAAATACTGTATATCTATAGACATGCTAAATATATCTATAGAAAGCTTTAAATGACTACTAAACCAAATAAAACAAATCAAAAACCAAAAAACTTTCATTATAATCATAATCCCTGAATGCAGAACTTTTCAGCTGCGCTGACAGCGCACACCATACCGTTGCTGCGGTACACTAAACACCGTCCAGTCGTTCTTGACAGTCGCGGAAGCACGGTCTCGTGTTGTTTCCACCAGCGCAGCAATTAGGCAGGATGCCCAGCCCGCGTCAAAACTATGATGTGAAAATTGTCCCAAAGCCTGGCTCGAGGGGCGTAAAACAGTAGGGGGCTCTTCGGGCTCGGGCTGAAATGCAGAGCTCTAGTGTCTGTTGTTGAAGCACAGGGAGACTTTCAGAGTCGCAGAGGAAATTAGGTTGCATGTGCAGCTGGTTGCACCGGTGCGACCTCTGATTTTTTTTTTTAGTCGCATCATTGAGAAACTATATTCAATTTCCATACAAACAAACCACACTCTAGAGCCCTGAACAGCTATTATTAGTAATGAATGGCAAATGTATATGCTATTCCACTTGTTACACAACACAAAAGATCCACAACAAAGACATCTCCTGCTGTTTTTAATTGCACTTCATATGTGAACACCTCTCAAGACCCTAATCGGGATCAGATGAACCCTAGATAAGCTGAACTAGATCAGTCAGGCAATCCACCAACTAGTAGCATTCCTTAAAAAAAAAAAAAAAAAAAATAACTGACAAAAGCACAAAAAATACTATCAAGTGGGCAGGCATTTACAAAGGAGATGCCTGACTATGCAATAACCTAGTCCACTGGTGTCCAATAATGCTCCTGGATATCCACCTTCCTGTAGAGTTTAACTCCAACGAGACCAGCTCACTTAGGTCCAAGTCCAGGCCCAGACCAACAGAGGCTGACTCAAATTCAAGAATGAGATCAGAAGGAGGTTGAGTGTGAGTCAAGACAAGAGACTTGATGCGGGTCTGAATGATTCAGACAGTGTAAATGCTTTACTTTGGGATTTGGCATGGGGCAATAACCGGTTTCAAGGTATACCGCAGTTTGGAAAAGTCACGGTTTCAAAACCACAAAAAATGTTTTACGTGTCGTCAAAGACGGAAAGTGCAGGACTCCCTCAGTTGTGTGCAGCGAAGAGTGTAACGAGTCATATGACCCCTCCTCCTCCGGTTGGTGCAAGCAGTCAGTGAGAGTCACCTATGTGTAGGATGACGGCCGAAGGAGGTGAACCCCTGGAACTTTTTCCCCCGTTGAAAAAGACGAAGTCTGTCATATGGGAATTTTTCAGGTAATGTAGACTAACCATGTTCCGTACACAATGATGTCCCGTACAGATGACGTTTCAATGATGTTCCGTACAGATGACGTTTCAATGATGTTCCGTACAGATGACGTTTCAATGATGTTCCGTACAGATGACGTTTCAGCGCCGATCGCTAAATAAATACTTCCAGGTCAAACATAAACTATATATCTGTGTCATCTTTATTTCTCCCTCTTTCACCCCCAATCAAGACAGAGACCCACTGTTTGTTTCAGTGTTGAAATAAATACTATTTTTGGCTTGCTACCAAGGCAGATAACATGGCTAGCTATTGACTAGCTATCGTCAGCTAGTTTCCTTCCTCACATTACTTCACAGAGCAAGGAATAGCAGGCTAAAGTACTACATTTTTGCGATTTTGTACAAAAATTTTATTTAGCCCTCATCACATCTATAAAATCAATCCAAAATCAATACATTAAAAAAACAAAAAACAAACACATCCAAAAAACAAAAAATGTCAAACTTAGAAACACCTTGAGTGTGTGTCACTCGCACGCTCTCATTCTTTATGTGTGTGTGTGTGTGTGTGTGTGTGTGTGTCACTCGCACGCTCTCTTTCTTTATGTGTGTATGTGCACACATCCTCGTACATCACCACTCCAAACTTAATCCAGGAACATTCCTGCATCTTAACTTGAAATGAAAGATGAATGTATAGAAAGCGAGCATGTCTCCAAAAACCTGGTTGACTTGTAGTTTTAATGACGTTTTTTTTTAAACATGAATTTTATTAATTAACTTCAATTATAATCTAACTTAAGTGACTGCATCACTTAAATTACATCACTTAATTTAATTAAGAAGAATTCAATTATTGATTTTAATTATTTAGCCTGACATGTATACGGTTCCAAAATGTCCTATGTTTCTTAAAAACAAAATATATTGTGTTCAGTTATATATACAGTATGTGTATGTATATATATATATATATATATATATATATATATATATATACATATACATATATATATAGAGAGAGAGAGTTTTTTTTTTTTTTTATCCAGACATTTAAAAAACAATATATATGTTAGAGCTCTAATCGCAATACCTTGAAACAGTGATATTTTTTCATGATATTTATTATGTAATGCCCATGCCTATTTGGGATACATGAAATCTGGTCTTGATTACTACAATATTGACTCCAAATTGCTCCAACTGCCTTTTACTAACTTTTAAAATAATCCCGTGAATCATGTTTAGCAGGTTAAGGTGTGCTTAATTAGAGCTGAAGTTAAACTGTAAGAATTTGGCTCTCTTGAAGCAAGACTGGACATGTGTGAAATCAATTTTAATTGGCTTGATCATTTCAACCTTATCCCTTGCTCAATTTAACGATTGGTCTTTGTCCATCAGGTATTGCAATACCTATTCCAATCAAAGGGCTACAAGTCTTCGACCATCCAAACATCACCTTCAACAACAACCACACCTGTCTGTTGTCGCCAGAAGGATTCGGGGACTTCAAGGTGTATGGGTCTTTGACAGCTTTCTTCATACCTCTTACAATTATGATGATTATCTACTTGCTGACAATCCAAGTACTGCGGAAAAAGGCCTATCTTTTGAGATCGGGAGCTGCAAGGCCCAGCATTTCCACCATCTTCCACCAGGAACTGCCGGGTCTCTCTTCACCTGTGAAAGTGGCCACTGCAAATGGAATTAAAAGGGACCGAACACTGCGTCCCATTACAAGAGATGAGGTCCCTCTCCGCAGGATGTCCACCATGGGAAAGAGGTCCATGCAAAACTTGAGCAATGAACAAAAGGCGTCAAAGGTTCTGGGGATTGTTTTCATGTTGTTTGTTGTGATGTGGTGTCCTTTCTTCATTACCAATGTGACTTCTGTACTCTGTCAAGGGTGCAACAGTAAACTAGTGGAACGACTGTTGGATATCTTTCAATGGGTGGGCTACATTTCGTCGGGAATCAACCCCCTGGTTTATACACTGTTCAACGGGACGTTCAGGCAGGCCTTTAGGCGCTACATCACCTGCAACTACAGACGTGTAAAGACTCCGAAAATGCAACGGAGAAGCAGAATTACTTTTCGGTCATCGGTGACCGAAAACTCAAAGCGGTTCATGAAACACAGCATGAAGAACGGAGTCAGCCCTGTAAGTTATCAGAGTCCTCTCCTCTCAAATCGTCCCACGAACCTGCAGACCTCTGCAAACATCACGTTGAACATGTTGCTCCTTGCAGACAACGAAGACTGCAAACCTGACGAACACATAAGCCACGTGTAGCATATCTGACACACTTCAGATAAGAAGCCAAGTTACAGATGTGCCAGTCTTTCAGTGCCAAAAGGCTATAAGTTCTCATGGGAACCCATGAGATGTGGTCTAAAAGGAGTTCAGAAGGACTGCATAAAATGGTCAATGTAATGCTCCATCTTAAAGCCTTGGATTGGCAGATAGAATGGCACATGACATGAATGTCTAAGAACCCCCAGAAGACAAAAAAATAGCTTTGGGGAGTGAAAGTAATGGCCAGCCTAATAACTGGCAGTACTGTGAAAACAAACAGCACTTACGGCAAAGAGAGGACTGTTTTTGCACATCCCAAAGTTAGCAGACGGGGTCTACAATGTGAAGCCAAAATAAGACACCTTGTCAAGATAAGCACAAGTCTCAAATAAATCACACTTCCACTTACCTTCTGTATACAAGAAAATGAATAAATGCTTCACTAAATTACGGCAGGACCTTTTTTTTATGTCTGTAGACGGCTCTTGAATCAAAAGTGCTTTTATACATGTGAAAAATAACTATTTGTAGATACTGATATTTTTCAAGATTCTTCAGAACTTTTGCTTTCCAGATAAAATAGCTAAGAAGTGTTAATTCTGGTTAATGCTTACAGTTCATGATTGCAACATACAGTATGTCGACGGTGCTACTTTGAAGTTGTGAAAAATGCATTCCTATGAAGAAAAACCTTCTATGTTTTATTGTATGTTCTTATAGTGAAAACATTCCATTCGCAGTTATAGTGAGCGATAAATCAACACCCACAAAAAAAAAAGGAGGTGTGCAGTTGTGATATGCATGTACTGAAGGGATAGGGGCCTGTGGGACAGACGACAGGAACCTGTTGAATTGTTGCAGCTCTGTACACTCTCTAAACACAGGAAGGATTTATATAGATTTTTTATTTTTTTACTGACAACTGATCATGGGAATATCGCATGGCCTTTTTAGGGCTTAAAATAGTTCACCAGTTCTACTTGGCTGCATCTGAGGGGGAACTTACTGCCGGCAAAATAATAAAAAAAGAAAGAGAAGAATATGGGACAACACAACATGTTCTACCCTTGCATGCAGGATGTTTAAAGGTGCAAGCTGTTCTTGATTGAGATTTGTGGTTGGGCCTATGATTAAACTCTACTACTTCAAAGTATTTTTGTCCTGAAACTGGTGATTTTTGAGGTCAACAAATGTTGCAATTTAGATTGATCCATGATCAGTGCTGGCTATTTTGAGATTTACTCAACATCCAGATGTTTTGAACTCAAGAATGCCTATTTTGAGTGTGTAATGGACATGAACCTAAACCAGATTAGGGTCTGGTTTTGAAAATATGTATTTTTAGGTTCGCCAAAATGCATAAAGGTAAACAGAATGACAATAGGGAGTAAATGATAACTAATTTCTGGTTGAAGTACTGCATAAGGGAATATGACAGAAATCTCCATTACCTCTGCTGGTCTGACGACATGTACTCAATGCAGAAGCACAAGGTAGAGGGACAAACGGATGGCAAAACTGTCACTGACTATAAAGCAAGTGCCACAGGGTGTGTTAGGAGGAAGTGATCCATCTCTTAATGGGACCAAAATCAACAGCTAGGAGCAAGCACTTCAGGAGACACTCTGAACACATCTGGATCAGAGGTATGGGTGGAATCTCGTCTGTGTATACATTAAGGGCTGATTAATCACGGCTACTGGCAAGCAATCTCAGAGAGGCTCATCCCGATGAGGTCTGTTTATAATGAAGCGCAGGAAGAGACGACGATAGACGTTGATGAGAGAGAGAGAGAGAGAGAGAGAGAGAGAGAGAGAGAGAGACAGGTGAAGACAGACAGGGCCATACCTGAACAAGATTAATCCAATGGACTCGACAGCAGCCCTCCGAACATCATCGTTCACGTCACTTACCTGAAGCAAGAGGGACGAGAAATCAGAGAGGAAATATTTTGCTTATTTTCTTCTATCACAATGTCATAATTAAGTGGACATAAGGGTGGATAAAATGTTCTAAACTAAATGCATCTTCTTTGGAATACAGTTTCAAATTCTAATAAATAGGATCTCCCACATATACACAATATCAACATCCATCCTGTTAGCCTTTTAGTCCTCACGCAAGCCAACTCTCAATCCCTCAGTGATCAATGACTAACTTTAACTCTGTTTGGCATGCAGGTTATTTTCCTGCCATTGTATATATACATTTAACTGCCTGAGCAAGTACAAAAGCACTTATGGAAATGTCGCCACCTGCAGGAAATGCAGGACAGATGCCCTGCTCAACACAAAAATAGATCTCAAAAAGAAAGAGAGAAAGCAAGCTACACTAAAGTTACACTATGTATAATGTTTAAGTTTTTTCCTCTCTATTAATATTTGTATTTTTTAATATAAATCATTTAAATTTAATCATCACACATTCCAAAATGAAAATCAGACTATTGCCTTTTTATTCAGAATTCTAAAAATCCTGACCTAATAACATTTATCTATAATGTTTAATGATATCTAAGCTAATAAAGCCCACACCATACATTTTTAAATGATATTCCTGATTTTCAATGTCACTCTGCTGCCCTGACAAAGATGTTAGTAAAAAGTTTTTAAATAATTATATTATATGTGTCTACCGCTGATTTTAAAACACTTTTTTTCCCTTTTCCATAAGTTAAATTTACTTAAAAATGTTTTTTTTTTTTTTTTAAATAACTAAAAAACGTTACAATCGAACCCTTTTTTCTTTCTTGTAATTGAGGGATGACCCTTATATGTGTTTGCATCTGATAATATTTATTGTTTGCAATATTTAAATGTAAGACTCACAGCCACGTGCAGCAGTCGTCGGATGGCTTTGTTGTTCCCCGAGCCGCAGTACGCCATGGCCACTGTGTACATTCCCGAGCGGCGCAGGATGGGGTCCTGGCGGGACAGTGAGATAAAACAGAAGCTCAGTGTGCTGTCTGCACTGCAAGCCACACAGTTAATGTATTCACAGAATAAACAAAGCCTTCTGGAAACAGTTAAGACTGCAAAGAATTTATTCTGCCTGTTAGAGACACAATTAGCATCATTTCAAACAACCTAAAAATGGTATGAAATATTACAGTTTCATGAAGGAGGATGCAATTAATGGTAAGTGAAAAAATAATTTTGAACTTATATATGTATATTTGTTTTGTTTTTTCATTTATGTATAAATAAAATAAAAAAATAAACTCCGTGCTCACCTTATCTCTACACAGACTCTCAATTAGAGCGTCGGCCTCCTCCATCCTTCCGTACATCACCATTGCGATGCCGACAGCCAGTCCACGCAGGATCTTCTCATGCTGGGTCTCCTGAGCGTAGCCCACCATGTCCTCAATGGCCTGAGCCGACTTTGAGCCCAACATCACCAGCCCCAGAGCAAGACCAGCCGCCTCTCCTGTGACAACACCAATTAACATCAGCGAGCTTGACATAGAATTACAGACTGAGTGTTGCCCATTAAAACCTGATTCCCATGATGCCCAAAATTCAACCAATAGAAACAGTGCTGCTTGCCTTCATGAAAACTACTGATAAAGATTTACTAAAGGTGCCAAAGTCAGGTGAAAATAAGTTAGGTATAGATGTTGAACATGCCTGTTACTGCATCATCTTGATAGAGGTTTGACTTGAGCAGATCGTAGACGTCTTGGCGAGCAGTGCCCAGGGCAGCTAACCCGAGACCCAGAGCACCACCATGACGAACAATCTGGAAGACAAAAAAAAGAGAATATAAAGAACTATTCCTGTTTTTTGGAGTTGCAGTGCTGCAAAACTTTATTTGAATTAGATTATGCACGTACGTCATTACTGGCATTCTTGAGCTGGCTCAGAAGGTAGTCAATGATATCCCCTCCGTGGTTAGCATGGATCAGCCCGAGGGCATATAGCCCTCCTCCTTCCTGATAGGCTGATCCAGGTGAGGTGTCTTTGGGCAGGTAAGTCGCCATTAACTGTAGTGCCTCCTTTTCATGGCCCTGGACACAAAGGCAAGTAAATTTAACAAATGAAAATAAAATAGTAAAGACATTATTTTTTTTTTTTATGTTTTTTAATGAAGAAATTTCCACAAGCAACATAAAATACCAAAAAAAAAATAAAATATGAAAAAAAAATTGTAATGGAATAAAGTCATGTAATAACAACAATAAACTGAACTGAATCAATTCAATACGCCAAAAGTTGATCTCTGGACAGGCAAAAAAACAAACAAACAAACAAACACTATTTTATTAAAAAAAAAAAAAAAAAAAAAAAAGGTTTTAATTAATTATAATTACTAGTGTTAAACTATTTTTAATAGTTCTCACTACAAACATCTAAAACAAATATCTAAATACACAAAAAACATCTAAAACAAACTAACAAACAAAAACATCTTAAATCTAAAACTAAACAAATCACACAAACATTTGAAACAAAAGCAAACAAAAATACACTAAAATATAACAAACAAGCATCTTAAATTCAAAACAAAAGCAAACAAACATGAATGCAAACAAACACCAAAAACTAAAGCAAACAAACATCCTAAAAGTGAACATCTAAAGCAAAATAAGCACACAAACATGTAAAAAAAAAACAAAAGCAAACAAACATCTACAAGAAACACCAAACTTCTTCTTTTTTTTTTTTTTGTGGAAAGTGCCTTGAGCATTTATGAAAGTGCTAACCTTGTGTATGACACCAAGACTGGCTGTTGCTGTGAATTTGGCCCAGTTAGTTGCTCTTGCCAGCCACTCCAAATTCTCTCTGTAAAATAAATTGACAATTATCATAATCTGTTTTCTTGTTATCAGTAACAAGAGGCCACATTTCCATTAGCGAATGTACTTTACCGTAGGAACTGGTCACTTGTTGTTCCCGTGTGCATGAATGAGTTTGCTATGACCGTCGCTGTGTGACACACCGAATTTCGTACCGCATCCTGAAATGAGTCAGGAATATAAATATACTAAGCTTATGAAGTGGAGAATACCTACGACTGGGATTTACTTGAGCCGATATCAAAGCCCATTAGGCTCTTTAATCAGTCCACGAGCTGGTTTCTCACCTTCGTGTTTTTGAGGATCATCAGATCTGCGTTGTTGTTTCGAATGAGGAACTGAAGGTGCAGCTCAATGGCCATTTCACCACTTAGTATTTTGATCATTTTTGAGTTCTGGTCTTTTGGCTCACTCTTCTATTTAAAGAAAAAAAACAATTAAACGTGTTTCTACAAGCATGATATACCTGATGAGCTAAAAGTCTGAAAGTGATGCCTCACCACATCAGCAGTCTTTCCAGCAGGAGAACTGCCAGCTTTATCCTCCGTCTCCATCACATCACTGAAACAATAACAACACATTTTATTCATGTTCTAAATCGTCTTATTTAAACGTCTTAGATTTCAACGTTTTTGTTTAAACATCCCTCAAGGATGAGAGTTACAGTGAAGTGATTTCACCATAACTAAACCGAAAATGAAGCCTATTTTTAGGACCATTATGATTTTTTGCAGTGACGTCTGTAATTCTCAATGACTCTTATTACTGAATACAGGGTGTCTACAGATACAAGTTACATTTAAGACTTTTTAATATCACCTGATATGAAATTTAAGACAAATCACACATTATTTTATGTACATATAATGTAATATTTAATTAATTGTTAAACGTAAAAAGATTATTTATTCTAAAGCAATATTTTATCTGTGTTCTATTAGCTTTTACATTTAGATAGTTTTGATATTAACCTCAGGATGTTATTTACCTTTAAACCGTAAATGTCTTAAACATATTTCAACACAAACCAATACAAAATCAAAATATACAAACAAAACCAATTCACACAAACCAAACGATACCAAAACAAATTAAATAACTAACATTGCACAATTACAATTGCAATAAATGATGTTATGAGATTAAGGTTTTAAATACAATTTTGAATATACAAATAAGAAATGTTGGGGGGGGGGGGATACATACTTTTAAACACAAAAAGTCACTTAATGAGTGAGTCATTAAGTCATTTAATTAACTGATTGTTCAAAACGCTGAATCATTCAGGAACACTACTGCATGCTGCTTGGAGACTGTGCAATACTTCTGCTGTGATCTTTGTTTGGAAGCTGGAACTATTTTAGTGGGTGAAACGGAACAAAACAGTCAATTTTGTGTCTAAAATGTAAGTATCTTAATTACGTGTCTACTTAACTACTTGTTTATATAACTAAAATCTATTTAACATTTCGAGAGAATATTCAGCAGTTAGCTCCCTTGTCATGGTATGTTGCTTAACTACATCATGTTATAAATAAAAAAACTCAACATTTAGATTTTTTACCTCCGTATGTTTCTTCTGTGAGTTTCTTTATGTGTCTCTTTCAGCTCGTTTGCTCATTTCATACACTCATTTGATTAGATTTCTCCATAAAAGTCTCTAGGACAGCAGTGCGGGCCTAAACAGCGCGACATTGATACCAGAATACACTATCCATCATCAATCACTGTTTATGTTGAAAGTAATAAAATCAGAAGAATCACTCTCATGTTTTGATGTTTCACTGGTTATTTTTTGTCACTTAAGTTTAATCGGGCAATTTGTCCGGTCAGGCAAGTAAAATTCTCGAGCCATTTTTCAGTAAACTTGCATTTAAACTTGCTAAGAGGCTAGTCAGCTAACTGTAGCATGCAGTAACTAAGTGGGGGGAAAATCTGTCTGTCCAATGATTGTAAACAGTCACTGGGTCCGTCAGACTGGAGAAATATTTTGTAGTAAAATATTTAAGACCCATCGAATCTAAATTTTAAGCCATTTTAAGACTTTTTAAGGACCCGCGGCCACCTTGTGTATGTATTTTTTTACTGTCTTGCAGTAGAAAACATTGTACAATGATTTGTTTTATTAAAAACAGCATAATTAAAAAAATTGCACAAATACTGTCAAGATACATAAATAAGAATAAAAGTTATTTTTCAGGGTGCAAATGCAAATTTCATGGTTAAATAGTCTTTATTTTATATATAAAAAAAAATCTTTAAAAAAATATATATTCTCTGATTAACTGACATCAGTGCAATGTGACAGTCTCAAAAGGTGATAATAGCATTTTGGTATTTCCACGCACACTTCGCTAAAGTAACATTGTAAACTTGACCCTCTCGTGAACACATATGACAGCTGGCCAGAAGCAATTAATTACAGTTAAGAAAATGACTGTTTGTTTTTGTAAGACACTGATTCATCTGCTGAGGTCACATGGATCGCTCTCATGATGGCTGTTTGTGCTTTTTGAAGCGTCAAAATTCTGGCACCCATTGATTTACATTACACAGACTCACAGATTTAATATTTTCTAAACTGATTCATCAATTGTTCTCTCATACATGAATATGGAAGCGGTGAGATGTCTACCTGTCTTTCTCTTGGGTGGGCACAGTGCCGGTGTTGGTGGATCCGGGCACGGCGGGGATGGGTGTGCCTACGGTCCGCAGGTTCTGAATGACAGAGGACAGGAACTGCTGGCTGGCGCTCTCATACAGGTCAAAGCAGATCTGATAGGCCATCAGGAGGTTGTCATCCTTCACAAGCTTCTCCAATATATCGCTCACAGCTTGAGGGTCGTCGAGGAAAATCAGACACTACGATGAAAAACAACACTGTCAGAGAGGAATCTCTGAACGCACAGCAGGATAAAGATCAACGGGTTCAGGACAGGTCACCTGGCAGACGTTAATGAAGTCAGGCTTCTCCAGGTTCATGTACAGCTTGACGAGAACTCGGAGAACATCGTTACGAAACTTCTTGTTCTGCATCAGGGACATGCAGATCTTCAGGCTGTAGGCCAGCAAACCACCAACGTCTTTCTGTAGGAAACCAGACAAGATCTGATAAGTGGTCCTGAAACCTAAAATTAACATTCTATTATTAATATTCGATTTAAGACTGTCCAGATAAACAGCATACAGATTCCAGGATGGTTTTCTCGAAGATGTCCAAGCGGCGCGTCTCCAGCGCGATGCCGATGGCTTGTTTGTACATGTGATCTCCCAGGCAGCGCTGGAACATCTTGTTGACGATTCCCTCCAGACGAGGATCGATGCTTTTCTTCTCCTCGTCCTCCGGCAGCTCTGCGTTCTCGACACGCAGTTTGGTGTAATGATCGATACACTTGGCTGATGGGCAAAAGGATAACAGTGAAAAAGGCTGGT
>NC_056593.1:19522929-19622929 GCF_018340385.1 Cyprinus carpio | reverse complement strand
TAAAATTAATTTCCTTGTATACTCCAGCATCACATAAAGGAATTGTGCTTGAAGAACAAAATACCTAATTTATTGTCCAGTTAATGCAACAATTTGTTTCTTTTATTAAAAAAAAAAAAAAAAAAAAAAAAAAACTACATAAGTCAATCACAGTGTTCAGCAATTGTCACATTAGATTATTTAATACTAATAAACTCTGTATTGTTACAGTAGTGATATATCCTTCTGAGCTATTAAAAATACATCATGACTAATGCTCTAGCAGCCTTTCATCGCCATCATTTCTCCAAATCTTCCTGCCTGGTGAGTCATAGTGCAAGAGTATATGACCTGTACACAGGCACACAGTCTGAGGCTTGTTCTTCATCCATTGTGGTCTATTAGCAAAGCCGGCCTGGCGTCAGTCTGCCGTGTGCCACATCTTCAGTGGAAGTCCTTCCTCAGTTGCATTTGGATTGGCTGCAACTGATGGTGAAACAACAGGTTTGGATCTGAACATCCTCGTACCTTGCTGACGACTATCCGTGTTTACTTCAGCCTGTCCTCTGTGTCTCTTCCTGAACATTCCCGGGAAACATTTCAGTGGCCAAAACAAACTGCCAACGGTGCTGTCTGCAACATAAAGAGCCATTGAAAAAGGACTCATGAAACGCATTATTTCTTTCATTCTTTCATTCTTCTTGAAACCTCCTTTCATTATAGTCCCCCAAATCATGTGATTCAGCCAGAATTGTGATCTAAACCAAAAGCCCAAAAGATGCTAGATGGGCAGCACACTAGGGTTTGAGACTATGATGCCAAACTACTGTCTAGAGATAAACAGCTCAGTATTGTTAGGCTGTCTAATTAATTAAAAGTATTAAATACTTTTATATGATAAAAAAAGGCTAGTTTTTGGCAATGATGCCTCGCAGTGCTGTCTAGGTCGGCTATTCAGAAGGTTTTGAGAAGATAATTGTCAAAAATCCACACACAAAAATGTGACTCCCCTTACCAAAAAGTAGTATACTAAAAGTTTATTTTATTAAGTATACTTAAGTAAAGTTCAAGTATATTTAGACTTTTTGTAAGTATAAGTCAAGTATACTTAAATGTCATTTTAAGTATATTTCTGAGGAAATAAAAAGTCCTGAGAATCTCATGAGAAAACACTAACCATCATTATGTATACAGAGTTCACATGAGAATCTCATGAGAAAACATTATTTTGTGTGATGTTTTACAGAAATGTACAATATTTAGAGAGAGAGAGAAAAAACAGCATGAAGGCCCACCCCTAAAGCTAACCATCAGTGGGGTGTAAGCAGATTGTGTGAAAACGTTCAAATGAGATTGTACGAATTCATATTAATTCTCAAGGTTTTCAATGCAAAAATGCATTCTGTGTAAATTGCCCCTTATGCATGAGATCCTTCAAAAGACGCAAGCGAAGCAGTCAGAAAGGGTCCGTTTAGTACATGTAGTATGAAAAACAATGGAAAAACATGCTTTTGCTATTAACAGTACAAGATGCAGAGTAGTGGAATAAACAAAAAAACCTAAAGGCCCGTTCACACCAAAGACGTTAACTATAGCGATAACTATAAAGTTTTAATTATCATCCATACTACACCTATAGTAGACTACAGTCTACAGACTACAGTAGTAGACTACACTACAGCTCAGATAACGACAAAATCATTGGTATCACTTTCAGAGCGATTTTTCTTCCTCTGGTGAACAATTAAAAACACTGACAGCCAATCAGAATTCACTGACTTTAAAGAGCTTGAGCATTTAATGTGGCAGACGGCAAAACAGCAGGCCGCTTATAAAAAAAAAAAAACATAACAATGTTGTGTGTTGGTGTGGACACTAATATAATTATCATTATGGTTATCTCTATGGTTATCATTCTTGGTGTGAATGGATCTTAAGCATAAAGACTTTTTTTAAGGTTAAAGTTCAGTTTTTTAGAATGCCATGTCATGCCTGAAATGCTGCAAAAGTATTGCAAAATGTGAAGCTATAAACTGTCATGAGAATGTGATGATGCTATTAGTGCTGACTCATGGAAATTCGTAACTATTTTAAATTGTGGTGAAATATTTGCACAATCTATGGTCGTACAATCGAATGTTTTTGTACGATCTGCTTACACCCACAAGGGGTTTCTGGGCCCCCTAAACAGCATACTGACTTTTCTAAAAAACGTACATTTCTGTAAAAATCGCCTTAAAAACGTACATTTCTGTAAAAATCGCCTTGTTGTAAAATAGTTGCTTTCTCGTGAAATCCTGTTGGAGTATGATGCCCAAACGTGTTGTCACAGAACAGCAGTCCACAGGGTTGGATCTCTAACTGGCATGCCATCTGAGCTCCTGCAACAAATCCGGGGGCTTTGTGACGTAACGGCCGGTCCGTATGGCCTGTGTGAGGTGATAATGAACACTGAATTGCGACTCTCCGATTGATCACAGTCAGTGTGAACGAGTCCCAGCAGCGCCGGACGGAGTGCGTTTGTCTTTATGCGAGCTCTCACATCCTTCAGAATCTCACTCAAACACACATGATGCTCTTTATTGCACACATAATCGTGTTTGAAGATGAATGTGATCATGGAGCATTTAATGGCTCTCTGCTTTCCGCCGATGTTTCGGCTTGAACTCGTGGCTCTGCTCTTGAGTGGATCTGGTTTCTCGCTCTTGCTGCAGTGATCGCATGAACTCTGTCCTGATCGATCAGTAATTTAAATCACAGCTGATTTTCAGTATGAGGAAACATCATGCAATATCGATCATTTTTGCTATTTGTTAATAATCTAGATGAATTCGAAAAGATTTCGAAGAGGGACAGAGAAGAGGTTAGGTTTAGAAATAAAGCAGGCCCTTCGAACGCCAAACAATTTAAATTTAATTGGTTTTAAAAACACGAGTGATTATGATCAGAAAATGAACTGATACTTCATTACCAAATACCTTCTCATAAGACAACCGTTTGTTGATTTAGGTTTCTTGAAATTTCCCCATCACTGATTCTGGTTAATCTGCATTTTTAACCTGTTAGTCAAGCATTTAATCAATGAGAAGCATTCACTTGATCGTGTAAAGCTGCAGATTGTTACCAAGTGTAAGTTCCCAGCATATACTAACCTCTTCCTAAATGGATGCACACATCTGAAGTTTTAGGGTTAAGATTAGAAATCTTTTTTTTTTCAAAGTTACAAAGTGTAACAGCCCAGTTGCAATAATGATGAGAAAGTGGGTGTAAATGCATCAGTATCAGTTTTATTTACATGAAGCTCAGAATCTAGAAACAACAAGCAATGAGAACTGACAAAGAACTGAACAAAACACAGGGCTTAGACCAACCAAACTAATAAAAGAAATGAACAGCAGATGTGAAAATGATTCAAACAACCAGTAATCAAGCAAACTATCTAAAAACTTGGTCAAAGAACCAAAATATGTGATACAAACACCCCAAACCAAAACAAATAGCAATATACACTGAAATATACACGGATATTTGTGTGTGTGTCACACACCAGACGCGTCACATTCAATTCAAGATGACAGTCCAAAACCTTTAATCTGTTCTCCCAACACTCAAAAGTTCACTTCAAGAATGACCAAGTGCTGTCAATGAGATTGAAGTTTGGTGATTGAAAAAAACAGATATGTCGAAAAAACAGAAACCTCTATATGAAGCCCGGATTTTATTAGAGCCATAGAAAGACAAACGTTTCACTGAAAATTGCACAATACATTGTCTTTATGTACCTTAACAATAATTTGGGACCAATATAATACAATTTAATGGAAAACTTTGTGAGTGGCATGGCAGGATTTTGAACAGCGCCCAGAGTCGCAGCTGAGATTCATGGACAGTTGAATTCGGCACTACATTAAGGATGATGACACACGGGGCAACTTTTTGAGCAGTGTTGCCATCAACGGGCAACCAGGTTAGACACAGGGCCCACGACTGATCTAAAGTATCCAGATAGAAACTTGTTTCTCAAGTTGCCCAGCAAAATTGCTCAAAAAGTCACCCCATGTATCATCAGCCTAAGACTACATTTACACTAGTGCATTTTCATTTTAAAACCCATAACTTTTTGTTTTTTCATACGTTTACACTTCTCCAGCATTTTCAACCCTCGAAAATGGAGATTTTTGAAAATGCTGCAGACCCTGTATTAGTTTGAAAACTGATTGTGGTTGCGTTTCAGTGTAAGCGGACCAAAATGGAGACTTTTGAAAATGATGGTGTGGCTGCCCACATTCACTGTGTGTTTCCTTGATGACCATATAAACAATAACATAGAGATTAAACTGCAAACTTCCCTGGCTTCGTTGTCATTTTTAGCAGCCGTTGTGCGGCTAGATTCAGTATTTTACAATACAGCAGGTGCCTACATGCACAAGAGCAATCGGCATCAGAATCCGAGTATTCAGACAGACCATGGTATTTACAGTATATATTATATAACAGTACTTGTATCAACATTTACAAAACAGTTTTGACCTAAAGACTTCTAGTTATCTAGCTAGTATAAGACGAATGCAACACATTCTGACATTCCACAACTTTGAAATGTTAGATGTATTAGAATAAATAAATGTTAGAATATATGATTTTTCTAAATCACACTGAAAGGAGCAGAAATTAAATAACATCCACAAAATATATTATATTACACAACACAGCTCAAGAAATAGTTTGAGTTGAGAATGAAAAAAGTGCGGCACCTAAATTAAAACAGATTAACTAAGATACAAAAAAGAAAAAAGAAAAAGAAAAGTTAGCTGTTAACCTTTTGTCTGTGACTACAAGTGCTTCTTTTAATCACAATCACTATATATATATATTATGAAAAATATTGTAGAAAGTGAAAAAAAATATTGACTGGACAAAACCTTTTTTAATTTTCATACTGGTATAATCATTCTGATATTTTTGTAGAAGATTGCAGTTTTCCATGTCAGATCCTCAGGTCAACAATTTTTTTGATTTCTTCAAAGTAATCCTGATGGTCCCACTACTGTTTGTGTGAAATTGCTTGACAAACTGCAATGAAAATTGATAAGCACTGTAAGCATTACAGTTAAAATCAATCAGTATCCTATTAGGCAGTATTAGGTAGCCATGAATTTTACTCAGATTGAATAATTATTCCAGCAATGGGGTAGTCTACAGACAGCAAGATATCTATTCGGAGTAGGCTAATTTCTCACTGGGTAAGTGTTGATTGCTGAAGTATTATCTTTTCACTATCCTGGTAAGTAAAGATTTAAAAAGTAAAAACAAACAAACAAAAACATATTTTAGACTACAGGTTATGTATATATATATATATATATATATATATATATATATATATAGTATATATATATTATATATATATATATAGATATATATATTATCGACAAACTATCAGCTTACCTTTTCAATATATGTAATGATTTTATCATCGCTCAGGTCAACAAAGGATCTCATTTTGAAAGTTACATATGCAGCTGCTGTCGTATCTATAAAAATCAGATTCATATCAGCATATGTGAACAAAACTTTATCTGACAAACAAAATCTAGGTGGTGAATAATGATAAAATGAAATTTACTTTGCAGGTAAATTTCTGGAGATGAGGGTGTTGACTGATTTACTGGTTGAGTTGTTGTCAGTTCAGAGGTAGATGCTGGTGTTGCTGTTCGAGTTGTGGTTGTTAATGCAGCTGATGTCAATGTTGACGCAGCTGATGTTGATAGAGTGGCAGATGTTGGTGCAGTTGTTGATTGAGTGGTAGATGTTGATTCAGTTGGTGTATATAATACCGCAACTGTCGAAATTGGTGCAGCTGATGCAGATGTTGGAACAGCTGTTGTTTGATTCGTAGATGTTGGTACAGTTGATTGAGCTGTAGATGTTTTAGTTGTTGGTTCAACTACAGTTGTTGATTCAGATGTAGATGCTGGCGTAGTTGTTGTTCCTGTTACAGTTGTAGATGAAGTTTCAGTTGTTGTTGGTTCAGCTGTTGTCGTTGATTCAGATGTAGATGCTGGCATAGATGATGTTCCTGTTGCAGTTGTAGATGAAGTTTCAGTTGTGATGTGGTTGGTTCAGCTGTTGTTGTTGGATTCAGATGTAGATGCGGGCATAGATGAGGTTCCTGTTGCAGTTGTAGATGAAGTTTCGGGTCAGTTGTTGTTGGTGTTCAGCTGTTGTAGATTGATCTCAGATGTAGATGCTTATGGCATAGTTGATGTTCCTGTTGCAGTTGTAGATGTTGGTTGTGGTTTGTAGATGGTTTCAGCTGTTGTCGTTGATTCAGATGTAGATGATGCTGGCATAGATGATGTTTCCTGTTGCAGTTGTAGATGAAGTTTCAGTTGTTGTTGGTTCCAGCTGTTGGTTCGTTGTCGTTGATTCAGATGTAGATGCTGGCATGGATGATGTTCCTGTTACAGTTGTAGATGAAGTTTCAGTTGTTGTGGTTCAGCTGTTGTCGTTGATTCAGATGTAGATGCGCATATGAGTTTCCTGTTACAGTTGTAGATGAAGTTTCAGTTGTTGTTGGTTCAGCTGTTGTCATTGATTCAGATGTAGATGCTGGCATAGATGATGTTCCTGTTGCAGTTGTAGATGAAGTTTCAGTTGTTGTTGGTTCAGCTGTTGTCGTTGATTCAGATGTAGATGCTGGCATAGTTGATGTTCCTGTTACAGTTGTAGATGAAGTTTCAGTTGTTGTTGGTGTCGTTGATAGCTGGCATAGATGATGTCGTTGAAGTGTCAGTTTGTTGATGAAGTTTTCAGATGTAGGTTGCTGGCATAGATGATGTTCCTGATGCTGGCATAGAGTTGTAGATTGTAGATGAAGTTTCAGTTGTTGTTGGTTCAGCTGTTGTCGTTGATTCAGATTTAGATGCTGGCATAGATTGGTTCTGTTGCAGTTGTAGATGAAGTTTCAGTTGTTGTTGGTTCAGCTGTTGTCGTTGGTTGATTCAGATGTAGCTGGCATAGATGCTTTCCTGACGTTTCAGTAGTGAATCAGTTAGATGTGGCCAGATGTGTTGTTTTCAGCTGTCAGCTTGATTCAGATTGTAGATGCTGGCATAGATGTGATGTTTCAGTTGTTGTTGTTCAGGTGAAGTTTCAGTTGTTGTTGGTTCAGCTGTTGTCGTTGATTCAGATGTAGATGCTGGCATAGATGATGTTCCTGTTACAGTTGTAGATGAAGTTTCAGTTGTTGTTGGTTCAGCTGTTGTCATTGATTCAGATGTAGATGCTGGCATAGATGATGTTCCTGTTGCAGTTGTAGATGAAGTTTCAGTTGTTGTTGGTTCAGCTGTTGTCGTTGATTCAGATGTAGATGCTGGCATAGATGATGTTCCTGTTACAGTTGTAGATGAAGTTTCAGTTGGTGTTGGTTCAGCTGTTGTCGTTGATTCAGATGTAGCGGGCATTGATGATGCTGGCATAGATGATGTCCTGTTTGCAGTTGTAGATGAAGTTTCAGTTGTTGTTGGTTCAGCTGTTGTCGTTGATTCAGATGTAGAGCGGGCATAGATGATGTTCCTGTTACAGTTGTAGATGAAGTTTCAGTTGTTGTTGGTTCAGCTGTTGTCGTTGATTCAGATGTAGATGCTGGCATGGATGATGTTCCTGTTACAGTTGTAGATGAAGTTTCAGTTGTTGTTGGTTCAGCTGTTGTCGTTGATTCAGATGTAGATGCTGGCATGAATGATGTTCCTGTTACAGTTGTAGATGAAGTTTCAGTTGTTGTTGGTTCAGCTGTTGTCGTTGATTCAGATGTAGATGATGGCATAGATGATGTTCCTGTTACAGTTGTAGATGAAGTTTCAGTTGTTGTTGGTTCAGCTGTTGTCGTTGATTGCTGGCATAGATGTAGATGCTGGCATAGATGATGTTGTCCTGTTACAGTTGTAGATGAAGTTTCAGTTGTTCAGTTTGTTGTTGGTTCAGCTGTTGTCGTTGATTCAGATGTAGATGCTGGCATAGTTGATGTTCCTGTTACAGTTGTAGATGAAGTTTCAGTTGTAGTTGGTTCATTCAGCTGTTGTCATTGATTCAGATGTAGATGAGATGTGTCCTGTTGCAGTTTGTAGATGAAGTTTCAGTTGTTGTTGGTTGTGTCGTTGAGCCTGTTGTCGTTGTTGTCGATGTAGATGCTGTCATAGAGATGTTGGCAGTTCCTGATGGCATTCCTGTTGTTTGTAGATGAAGTGTTTCAGTTGTTGTTGGTTCAGCTGTTGTCGTATTCGGTGTAGATGCTGGCATAGATGATGTTCCTGTTACAGTTGTAGATGAAGTTTCAGTTGTTGTTGGTTCAGCTGTTGTCGTTGATTCGGATGTAGATGTTGGCATAGATGGTTGTTCCTGTTGCAGTTTGTAGATGAAGTTTCAGTGTGTTGTTGGTTCAGCTGTTGTCGTTGATTCAGATGTAGATGCTGGCATAGATGATGTTCCTGTTGCAGTTGTAGTAGATGAAGTTTTCAGTTTTGTTTGTTGGTTCAGCTGTGTGTTGATTTGATTGTTGGTTCAGATGTTGAGAGCTGCGGCATAGATGATGTTCTGTCTGTTTACAGTTGTAGATGCTGATGAATGTTTGTTACAGTTGTAGTGAAGTTTCAGTGGTTCAGCTGTTGTCGTTGATTCAGATGTGTTGTCATTGATTTCGTTGCATTGTAGATGAAGTTTCATAGTTGTTGGGTCAGCTTGGTCGTTGAGTTGTAGATGTAGATGAAGTTTCAGTTGTTGTTGGTTTCAGCTGTTGGTCGTTGATTCAGATGTAGATGCTGGCATTGATGATGTTCCTGTTGCAGTTGTAGATGAAGTTTCAGTTGTTGTTGGTTTTCAGCTGTTGTCGTTGATTCAGATGTAGTAGATGATGTTCCGTGTTGCAGTTAGATGAAGTTTCTGTTGTGGTTCAGCTGTGTAGATGTAGATGCTGAAGTTCCTGTTTTGCAGTTGTAGATGACGCTTCAGTGTTTGTGAAGAGAGCTGGTTTTCAGCTGTTGTCGTTGATTCAGATGTAGATGCTGGCATAGTTGATGTTCCTGTTGCAGTTGTAGATGAAGTTTCAGTTGTTGTTGGTTCAGCTGTTGTCGTTGATTCAGATGTAGATGCTGGCATAGATGATGTTCCTGTTGAGTTGTAGCCTGAAGTTGTAGATGAAGTTTCAGTTGTTGGTTCAGCTGTTGTCAGCTGTGATGTGCTACAGTTGTAGATGTGGTTTTGATGTTCCTGTTGCAGTTGTAGATGAAGTTTCAGTTGTGGTTGGTTCAGCTGTTGTCGTTGATTCAGATGTAGATGCTGGAATAGTTTGTGTTTCTGCTACAGTTGTAGATGTGGTTTCAGTTGTTGTAGATCAGTGTTGTATTTGATCCAGTTGTTGTTTGTGCAGATGATTATGTAAATAAAAATAAAACAGCATAAGGTTAGTAGATAAAATAAAATAAAAAATATTCAGATGGCAGATAACAGTGACCTATATAAGAAATAAAGCAAAAATGTAAGTGTCTTCTATTTGACCATTAATTGTTTTTCAAAATGTTTTACTCTGTTTGAACATGGAATTAGATCCATTGGTGAAAACTGTAATTAAGCAGTAATAAGTCTGTAACTTGCATCTGTGACCAAAGGCTAGTTTCACTTGAAAAACAAGCATGATTGTCATCCTTGGTAAGTAAACTCACTAGTTAATAGCTGCACTTTTTGTAACAAACAATGCAGTGCAAAACCATGAACTGTGCTACACATTTCACTATCAGTTATATTATTGGGTGTTTTTTTTTTCTTTCTTTGAGACTGACATTAAAATAACTTGCACGTTTTGTTTGTATTTGCAGGAAGTCTTTTTGTTTTATCTTTACAGTTTGTTTTTGTCACTATCCCGGAAGAGAGATGAGGCAAGGACTCAAATGCAGGATGATAGGCCTTTATTAATGGTAAAAATAAAACAAAAGCAAACAAATTACCCGAGTGGGAAAAACAGGCAGGCAGGCAGGCCAGGAACAACACACAGCACATACCACAAGAACTCTGACTTTAAACAACAAAATAGCACAGGACTGCAGACACCAGGAGAATAAATAAGCGATTAGTCGACAGAAGAGACTGACGGCTGCGCATGAGTGTTTTGCGTAATATTTGTTTATAGATCTGCTGTTTGAATTATTACTTGCTGCTAGGAAGGAATATTTAGTTTCCTGCCTATTTCTACTTAGCATTTTCATTGACTTTTGTATTTTTGATTGCACTTACTGGTAATTATAATAATTGCGGCATTAAAGTGCGAACTGTAGTTTCGATTTGAGGAATTGCCCTGCTATAGGCTATTGACTGTGATAATTAGAAGGCGGCCAAGGCCGTTTTCACTTTAATGTCTTAGACTGTGGATTTATCTGATGTCTGTGCGCTGACGCAGAAGCATCAGCGGAAGCGTTCAGCTCTCCTTGTGTGAAGACCAACAAGTGTAAAGACCTGCTAGCTGCTTTTCCACTGTCGGGCCAGTGCTAGCCAGTGCTTTAAACGGGCTGGGCGGGGCTAATAGCCTCTGACCTGTAGCACCGATGCCAAAATAATGCTGCGTTTCCACCGTCGGGCTAGAAGCTTCGCTGCGCTTCACTAAAACCCGCCCTTTACACACCTCTCAGGAACAACGTCATGCAACCCTATCATTTCACCAACAAAGAAAAGTTATCAGAAAACTAATAAGAAATAAGTCAAAGGAAGTAGCGCGATCACAACATGAATACGATAAAAGCGGCCATTTGTTTGCATGCTTTGTTAAATATTTAAATCCAAAAGCATCAATGTTTTACTATAATTGGCCTAAGTGATGCACATCTTAAATTAATTTATAAGGATTGAAAATTAGTCACACAGAAATAAAGCGTTATGAACATAGCCTGCTTATTCAGTCGAATCTGTTTCTGATCATTTGTATTCACAGTAGCCTATATACATCACATTTAGAAATAATTGTAACATCAGCCATCCATTCATCCAGCTGCCAGAGGGAGCCATCTCCCCAATACTGACTGTGCTGTTCTTCTCTCTCCACTTCCTGTAGCTTCCTGTTAAAAGCCATCTCAGTTGTTTAATACATTGCGAAGTATTGCCAGCTAACCCCTGTCTCTACCAAGCGTTTCTCATTGCCATAATTGTTGCCACGTGTATGTTTCCCTGCCTGTTCTTGACCTTGTCTTTTGGATTACGATTTGGATTTGTTTGCTGTACGGACTTCCTGCTGTTATATCGACCCTTGTTTTGTATTTTGACCACGATTATCTGCCTTATCCCTGTGTGTGACTACATCTGCAATAAACATCTCTGCAAATGGATTCGAATACTCGACCGAGTCAGTCTACATTACAATAATGATCATTTCTATATTTTTATAAAAGCTCCCAAACAAAAAACATTATTATATTTTTATGACATAGACTACATGGAGCTAAAGTCTCGAGACGAGACTTATGACAGATAAAATATGTAACTAAATAAATAACCGATTGTGATAGAGAATAAGAAGCTGACGTCTGATTTCTCCAGCGGTCATATTTACCATGTTTGCTATGGTAATGTTAATGCCTAGCGTGCATAGTCTTTTACATCACTTATAAATATTTCTGCCTTGTATGGTGATTATACAGGTCCTTCTCAAAAAATTAGCATATTGTGAAAAAGTTCATTATTTTCCATAATGTAATGATAAAAATTAAACTTTCATATATTTTAGATTCATTGCACACCAACTGAAATATTTCAGGTCTTTTATTGTTTTAATACTGATGATTTTGGCATACAGCTCATGAAAACCCAAAATTCCTATCTCAAAAAATTAGCATATTTCATCCGACCAATAAAAGAAAAGTGTTTTTAATACAAAAAAAGTCAACCTTCAAATAATTATGTTCAGTTATGCACTCAATACTTGGTCAGGAATCCTTTTGCAGAAATGACTGCTTCAATGCGGTGTGGCATGGAGGCAATCAGCCTGTGGCACTGCTGAGGTGTTATGGAGGCACAGGATGCTTCGATAGCGGCTTTAAGCTCATCCAGAGTGTTGGGTCTTGCGTCTCTCAACTTTCTCTTCACAATATCCCACAGATTCTCTATGGGGTTCAGGTCAGGAGAGTTGGCAGGCCAATTGAGCACAGTAAAACCATGGTCAGTAAACCATTTACCAGTGGTTTTGGCACTGTGAGCAGGTGCCAGGTCGTGCTGAAAAACGTAATCTTCATCTCCATAAAGCTTGTCAGCAGATGGAAAAGCATGAAGTGCTCCAAAATCTCCTGATAGCTAGCTGCATTGACCCTGCCCTTGATAAAACACAGTGGATGCTGCTTCTCTGTAGCCCAGGCACCCCAGACCATCACTGACTGTGGGTACTTGACACTGGACTTCAGGCATTTTGGCATTTCCTTCTCCCCAGTCTTCCTCCAGACTCTGGCACCTTGATTTCCGAATGACATGCAAAATTTGCTTTCATCCGAAAAAAGTACTTTGGACCACTGAGCAACAGTCCAGTGCTGCTTCTCTGTAGCCCATTTCCTGCACACGCCTGTGCACGGTGGCTCTGGATGTTTCTACTCCAGACTCAGTCCACTGCTTCCGCAGGTCTGGCTCCACAGCGGTCTTCCGGTGCCCCGCCTCCGCCTTGGTCGCCTGAGCCTTCTGCCCCGCCTTGGCCCTCCGGATCCTCTGCGTCACCCTGGCTCTGCGGCTGCTCTGCTCCATCCTGGGCATCTCATCCATCGGTGCAGTCTCCGTCAGTTGGGCTCCTCCCTCCATCCACTCCACCCTGGTTCCATGCTCCATGCTCCCTCATTGCCTGCCCCTTGCCTGCCCCACGCCCGCCTCCAGAACCCCCACCCTCCTCTCTTTCGGTGCGAGGACGCACCGTTCCGGGAGGGGGCGAACTGTCATAGTCATGGACTTTCTGTTCCTTTTGTGTTATCCCTATTTGGTCATGTTCCGTTCCTCATTTTGTTAATTGATTAATCCCCACCTGTTTCCATCCCCCTTTTTACTTTCCTTGTGTTTAAAACCCGTCTGTTCAGTTCCTTTTTGTCCGCTATTAATGTAATGTGATGTTATGTTCTAATGGTTGAAGATTTGTGTTGGATGTGCCCTTTTTCTCCCGTGATAATTTAAAGAACTCCTTAGATATATATTCTTCCTCGTGCACTTTATTTACACACCAGCACGTATTACACCCCCATGCAATTATAAATCATTTGAATCTCATGTGATCACTGTAACAGCTCCAAAACTCCAGGTTGTGGTAATTTACCCCCCTATTGGGCAAATTCTACCCACCTTCCTAGAGTAGCAGGATGGGCTGCTGTCCTCATTCCCAGAGGATGGCAGTCCACTTTTAGTCTTTGGTGACTTCAACATTCATCTGGACAAGCCTTATGCTACAGACTTCATTCACTTCTTGCTTCATTCAATCTCAAATGATTTACCACTACAAGCATGCACAAATCAGGCATTCAACTTGACTTAATTTAGACACGCAATTGTATTGCAGACTACATTCTGGTAAAACCCATAATTATCTCTGACCATTTCTTCATTACATTTAAACTACATTTTGCTACATGTGTGACACCAACCCCTATACCGGTTACTTTTAGACGAAACCTACGCTCCCTTTCCTCCTCCCATCTTTCCTCCGTAGTATCCTCCTTTCTTCCCTCACCTACCCATTTCTCATCTCTTGATGTGAATGCAGCAACTGACACTTTATGCTCTACTTTAACCTCTTGTCTAGATGATATTTGTCCTCTCTCCTCCAGGCCAGCATGGGCTGCCCTTTCTAACCCCTGGTTATCCAATGTTCTTTGTGAGCATCAGACCAAACTAAGGGCAGCAGAGAGAAAATGGTGCAAATCAAAAAAGATCTGTCAAAAAAAGATCTGTCAGATCTGAGTATGTATCAGTCTTTGCTTTCATCTTTCTCTGTTGAAGTCCATACTGCAAAATCTCTTTATACTTCCACAACAAGATCAACAGTGCCCCAGACACACGTAATCTCTTCAAAACATTTAATTCTCTCCTCTGTCCCCCTCCACCACCTCCCACCACTTCTATAACAGCCGATGATTTCGCCGCATTCTTCTCCTTCTGTCCCCTCACTGAGGCAGAAGTATCAAAACTTCTCCTCTCTAGCCACCTTACAACATGCCCTCTAGACCCAATCCCCTTACACCTCCTCCAAGCAGTCTCTCCTACACTCTTACCAGCACTCACACACATTATCAACACATCTCTCCACACAGGCACCTTCCCCACTGCATTCAAGCAGGCTCGGGTAACCCCACTGCTAAAAAAAAAAAACTACATTAAACACTTAGAGCCCATGTTACACCTCTCTTTATGACTCTCAAAATGACTACAAGTAAATGCAAATAGGGAGACAAATGAGGAGGGTAACTAGGGAGACACAGGTGGATAACAAGAAGGGCGGGGTCAGACAATAGACAGGAGAGCACATGAAAACAACAAACAAAAAGCCATGTGCTCAACAAACAGACACAGTGGCCTCTCGTGGCCATCTAAAGCACACCAGCCAATAACTGAATGTGCAGGTGGGGCCGAAGACCACAACAGTGGTGCAGTAGACCACCAAGGCAGCACAGATAGAGCTCTTGACCACCACGGCTGAGCAGATTCATGGGTAGGAGTAGGCTCCGGAGTGAACTCATGAACTGGAGCAGATTCTTGAGTGGACTCTGAAGGCTCCCGGACTGGAGCAGGCTTTGGAGTGTACTCTGAAAGCTCCTGGATTGAAGCGGGTTCCTGAGTGGACACTGAGGCAAGCTCCCAGGAAGCGAACTCCGAAGCAGCCCATGCCTGCAGAACAGCCCTGAGGTGAAACGCAAAGACAGCCTTCTTGACGATGACAGCAGCAGTAAAATCGGGTGGCTCTGTAACAGCCTCCATGGCTGAGACAAGAAGAGCAGGCTACTCAGTGATGAGTCAAAGATAAGCGCTCCCCGCCAGCAGCTCCTACCTTTTACAACTCTGTAAAAGTTCAGTAGGTCAGATTACATGTCACTCTAGCTCAGCGGCCATGCAGAGCTGTGAAATTTGACACCTCTGGGTCAACAGAGGGGAGGGTGAGCGGGTGGTCATAGAGACCATCCGGGGCAGCGCTGCAGCTGTGTTGTGCTCGGGATTTGTAGTTTTTTGGACTGTTTTGAAGGCGAGAATAGCACGCGGAAAGGCTAACATTGTAATAAAAGTTATAGGTTGTGGGTTCGAGTCTTGGCCTGGCAATACCACGACTGAGGTGCCCTTGAGCAACCCCACCTGCTCCCGCCGCAGCATAAATGGCTGCCCACTGCTCTGGGTGTGTGTTCATGGTGTGTGTGTGTGTTCACCGCTGTGTGTGTGCAACTTGGAAGGGTTAAATGCAGACCACGAAATAGTATGGGTCACCATACTTGGCTGTATGTCACTTTATATCACAATTCACAGTTCCAAAGAACTATATACAAACAGATGCCATGAAGCCGTCAATTGTACCAAAGGAGAGGAAGAAAAATACAATAAATAAAAGTCAGAGAATGGAATGGTCTAACAATAGAAAAAGCACGGGATCTCGAGGCATATCCAAGTGCAGTAAATCGTAAAGAAGAGAACATACAAATTTCCAAAAAAGAACCAACACTGGACACTCCCAAAACATATGCAAGTAAGAGCCAACTGTAGATTTATTACGTAAATGACAGTAAGGATCAGATCTAGCTTTAATCTTGTATAGAATACTGGGAGTGATATAGGCCCTGTTGATACATTTATAATGTATCATCTGATGTGCAAGATTCTTAGAACCAGTGAAACATCTGGTCCATACCACGTCCCAATCAGGTTGAGAAAGACATTCCCTTTCCAAGGAGTGGATAGCTGGATAAGTATATTGCAGTTAAAGGACTGAATTATAAATCTTAGAAACTAAACCGCTAGAAGGAGAATTAATGTCCAACCTCTCCCACAGAGGGTGTGGGAGCACATTGGTGACCAAAGGAATGCCGTAGGCCTTTAAAGCTGACCTCAGTCTTAATCGAATGTGAATGTTAATCAATGTTTTTTACTACTAATTACAGAACTGGCTATAATTGATAGTAAAGCCGGTTCTGTGATTAGTATTAAATCTCCAGCATGTGCATTCAGATGGTGTGGCATTTAATACACAAAGCCGTAGTTCACTGACAAGCTTCGCGAAATCGAGTCCATAATTGCAGACGATTTAATCGCGCAATCATGTAATCAAAGAAATCTTTCTGCAATTATGAAAGCTGTTTACGTAGCTTGTCTGTGAACTACGGCTCTGTGTAGTAAATGCTGCTCCATCTGAAAGCATGTGAAAATACCACATTTAATGACATGTTTTTACTCCAAACTCACTTTATAACGTCAGTTGATAATAAATCCTTCTGTGAGATGATGTGGCTTCTTACACAGAATAAGGCACGCAACATATTTCATAGTATTCTTAGCAGTGATAAAGGTTATATCGATTAGCATTGCATTAATGTATACTTTATTATAATAAAATGATAAGACAAACTCAGATAAACCATACATTGTCATTGTCGTTTATTAGTAACGTTAAATTAATGAAAGCAATTAAATCTTCTGTTTATTCAGCAACCGCTATATGGATTTATTGGGTTCTTCTGTGAGGCGTATTTGAAGTTTCAGCATGAGAGCGTCCTCTGGCCTTCGGATGGAGATTTACTGGTGATCACAGAACCGTGATTCACTGAAAGATACGCTTGACAATCACAGCTTCTGCCTAATCGCAATTTATTGCCTTTGCGATTTAATTTTGATTAATTGTGCAGCCCTAATTATAAAGCAAGAGTTGATATACTGTAAAAAGGTACGGATAAACTTGCAGAATTAAAGGTCACCTACTTCTGCAAAGAGCAGTTTCACTTTTGAATCCCCTTGTTTATTCTACTCACAAAATTCTGTTTTTATTACAAACACTAAAGAACTCTTTTTATTTTTGGCATCAAGCAGAATTGCAGAAATAATGGCAAACAGGTTTCCAGAACACTAGTCAGTGTCTTCCTGTGGTCAGACTGACCAAAAGATTATGTTTGTTTAAGCCAATATTGCTGTGTTGGGCTGGTCACGATGTTCAGACAAATGGACCAATGTATTGATACAATCACAGAGCCAGAGTTATATTAAACCCATTATTATTACTGATTGTATTTTTATTTTTATATCTAAAAACTGGTCTGAGTACTCTACTGAGTATTCTAATTTCAGATTACCAAGTGCAAATTATATGCAAATGGTCAGTATTAAGATTTTTCTCAGAATTTAAACTTCTTTGTAACTGACAACGTAATGGTAATTTTATTTCTTTATTAATTTATTTTTTTTATGTTTGACAAAATTACATGGATTATTCAGAAATGGTAAAAGTATAGATAACACAGATATTTTATATTCCTAAATAAAACTTATCATATCAGGATATCTCACAATATATGTCTATTTTTAAACATTCTTGTGACTTTGAAATAATACACTTATATAAAATACATTATATGCATAAATATTTAATAATAAATTAGTAATTAATATATATATATATTAATTATTTGCAGTTTTTATATTTAGATTCAAAATTAACATTTAAATAGGACACCTGTTGGTATTGATTTACCAATCAGTAAAGCACATCCAATAAGTATAATAGACTGAACCACTTAAATAAAAACTTATCATATCAGGATATCTCACAATATATGTCTATTTTTAAACATTCTTGTGACTTTGAAATAATACACTTATATAAAATACATTATATGCATAAATATTTAATAATAAATTAGTAATACACACACACACACACACACACACACACACACAACACATTATATTATATATATATATATATATATATATATATATATATATATATATATATATATAATTATTTGCAGTTTTATATTTAGATTCAAATATTTACATTTAAATAGACGTCTTACCTGTTGGTATTGATTTACCAATCAGTAAAGCCAATCCAATAAGTATAATAGACTGAAACATCTTTCAAGTTTTTAGCTACCAAACCTAATGAAAAATGACCTCTGAGAAGCAACCTAACATGAGTAATGCAAGCTTAAGGATCAATCATCTTCTTCTGCATGGAAAATCTAGACTGATGTGTTTGGCATCAAACTAAAACTTGTCCTTAAACTCCACCCACCCTTACATTTGTACTAATATAACAGGTTCTCAGATTAAGTCACTATAGTTCAGTGAGAATTTATTGATTGATTGATTGATTTAATAAAATTAAAATGAGGACTCATTATTCAATTTCCATCATTCTGATCATCAAATGTTTGTGAAACTTGATCAGTTTATGTCTCAGTTGTTTAACTTTTATATGTTAATACAAATACATGACATTTCTTTTTTGTTGTTGAGTTTATTTCTGTTTTCATTCAAAAGTTTTAAGTGTTTTACTATTTAATATTTTCTTTTCATTACAAAAATTATATATGCAGCAAGGTATAAATTCATAAATGCTTTTACTGGAAAACAATGTTATATATAATGCAGAACTTCATAGATTGGTTTGCTGTTTTTAACACATTCTCAGTAAAGACTTGTAAGATGTATGGTCTATTTGTGTTCCATTGTGTTTTTCCTGTGACCCATTCCCTGTGTTCTGATTAGCTCATTCTGTTCACCTGTTATCTTGGTAATTATCTCATTAATCCCAGTGTTTAAATATCCAGTTCTTTCTTTCTTTTACATTTAATGTTTGGTTGTTTCTCTATGTGTTTCCTGTGAGTAGTCTATTAAAGTTGATTTCTGTATGTATTCCTTCATTGTGCGATTCCTTACTACAGCCAAATGTGTGAAAGATAGATGGACCTAATTGTTTTTTTGTTTTTTTTGTGCCATTTTGTTTATTTTTTTCTCCTTCCTGTCACCATGGGCACTCCTGCAGACCACCAAGGTAGCACAGGCAGAGCTCTTGACCACCAAGGCTGAGCAGATTCATGGGTAGGAGTAGGCTCTGGAGTGGACTCATGAACTAGCCTTGAGTGGGTTCTTGAATGGACTCTGAGGGCTCATGAACGGGAGCAGGCTCTGGAGTTGACTCTGAAGGCTCCTAGATTGAAGCGTGTTCCTGAGTGGACTCCAAGGCAGGTTCCCAGGAAGCCGGAGCGAACTCCGAAGCAGCCCATGCCTGCAGAACAGCCCTGAGGTGAAACGCAAAGACAGCCTTCTTGACGATGGCAGTAGCAGTGAAATTGGGTGGCTCTGTAACGGCCTCCATGGCTGAGACAAGGAGAGTGGGCTTCTCTGTGATGGCCTTCGTGGCAGCAGCAGAGAAAGCTGGCTGCTCTTTGACGGCCTGCTTGGCAGCAGCAGTGAAATCGGGCGGCTCTGTAGTGGCCCCTATGGCCGAGACAAGGAGAATGGGCTGCTCTGTGACGGCCCTCGTGGCAGCAGCAGTGAAATTGGGCTGCTCTGTGGCGGCCTCTATGGCCAAGACAAGGAGAGTGGGCTGCTCATTGATGGACTTCGTGGCAGCAGCAGAGAGAGTGGGCTGCTCTGTGATGGCCTTCGTGGCAGCAGCAGAGAGAGTGGGCTGCTCTGTGATGGCCTTCGTGGCAGCAGCAGTGAAATCGGGCAGCTCTGTAGTGGCCTCTGTGGCTGAGACAAGTAGAGTGGTCTACTCTGTGATGGCCTTCGTGGCAGCAGCAGTGAAATCGGGCTGCTCTGTGGCGGCCTCCATGGCCGAGACAAGGAGAGTGGGCTGCTTAGTGATGGACTTCGTGGCAGCAGCAGAGAGAGTGGGCTGCTCTGTGCCGGCCTTCGTGGCAGCAGCAGTGAAATAGGGCAGCTCTGTAGCGGCCTCCATGGATGAGACAAGGTGAGTGGGCTGCTCAGTGACCTCAGAAACCACTGAACATAAGACCACCAGAGTCAGGTCCTCCAGGGCCACCAGACTAGGGACCATCAGAGTCGGGTCCTCCAGGACCACTGGACTAGGAACCACCGGAGTCGAGTCCTCCAGGACCACCGCAGTGGAAACTAGTCTCAATCCCCTTGGGCCCCCCTTGTGAAGAGGTTCTGGACTGGCATCCATGAAGAGTCGAGACTCTGGAGTGGCAGCCATGACTGGACAAGATTCTGGAGTGGTGTCCATCTTGAGAAGAGGATCTTTACTGGTGGCCATTTTGTGATGAGGCTTTGAACTGGCGGCCATCTCAGGGAAAAGGCACCTCTGACTGTCTCCCGTTGTGGGCTAGAAAGTCCACAAACGTCCCAAAAGACAGGTGCTCCATGCCAAACCTCCTCCAGGTGCTGATGGGCTCATCAAGGGCATAGGTAAACAGTTCCTTGAGAGCCGCATCGTTGTAGCCCAGCCCCTCCCTGGCAAATTCCCTCAAATCAATCCCCTGTTGCTGGAGGTAACTCAAAGCTTCCACTTGAAGCATAAGTTGGTAGAGAGGGTTGCTGGTAGTGGAGGCTGGAAGTTGGAGGTAGCCCATTCTCCGCTGAGTCTTCATTCTGGCTGTTTTGTTCTGTCACAATACCGGTAGAGAGATAAGGTGGGGAAATGCAGGATGACACTGCACAACGGATTAATCAGAGACAGGTTAGTCATTGGTTTAAATGATATACGTCTGTCAGAGCGAATGCAGTTAGATAAAGATCTAACGCTGGAAAAGGCCATTGATATGCGAGACAGACTGAGGCAGTGAAGCAGCAGCAGAATAACTTGCATGGTGAATGCTTTAATGCCAAAACGTCTGATTCTGTTGATAGAGTCATAAGTAAAAGCAAGCCATTTCAAAGCAGGCAGAGAGTCAAAAATGCTCATGGAGCAAAATACAAATTTAAACAGTCACAGTCAAGATGTCTCAAGTGTGGAAAAAGCCCATTTCATCCGAAAGCGTACTGCCCTGCAAATACTGTACTCTGTCATGCCTGTGGGAAGAGGGGACATTATCAAAAAGTGTGTGCTTCATCCAGAAAGGTGAATGAGATTCAAGAACAAGACACTGGCATATTTTTAGGCAATGTGGTTGCCGAGGGTGACCCCTGGATGATCGATATTAAAATAAAAGACTGTGAAGTACAGTTCAAAATCGGCACAGGCGCTGACATCACTGTTATGCCAGACCATGTGTTCCATAAGATATTTAAAGAAGGCAACAAACCAGCACTCCATAGTGTGACCAAGCCTTTACTTGGACCTGGATGTTCACCACTTAGCCTGATTGGTGTATCAAACATGCTGCTTCTGAAAGGAGACAAGCACATATTAGAGGACGTGTATGTTGTGAAGGGTCTTCATTCACCACTACTAGGTAGACCTGCCATCACCAGACCGGGTCTTGTCACACGTGTTGATGATGTAAGCATTCACACACTACAGGAACGCTATCCAAAGCTGTGCAGTTGGCTAGGACTGTTACAGAGGCCTTACACCATTGAACTGAGCCCAGGAGCAGTTCCATTTTCCCCTCAAAACTCCACGACGCATCGCTCTTCCACTCATGCCGAAAGTAAAAGATGAACTACAACGCATGGAGCGAATGGGGGTCATAAGCAGGGTGGAAGAACCCACAGAGTGGTGTGCAGGCATTGTCGTGGTGCCTAAAAAGTCAGGGGATCCAAGCATTTGTGTTGACTTAACAAAGCTCAACAAATCAGAGCGAAGGAAGAAATTCATACTTCCTTCAGTTGAACAGACTCTTGGATTGTTAGCGGGAGCCTGTGTTTTTAGCAAGTTAGACGCAAACATGGGATTTTGGCAAATACCTCTAGCAAATCAGTCTGCCAAGTTGACGACTTCTATCACACCGTTTGGGCGGTATTTCTTCAATCGTTTGCCCTTCGGTATCGCATTGGCACCTGAGCACTTCCAAAATCGTATGGTAACTGAAGTCACTGAGGGCCTGGATGGTGTGGTCTGCCACATGGACGATGTGCTGGTGTGGGGACGTTCTCAAGAGGAGCATGATGTGCGCCTTCACGCAGTGCTCCAAAGGATGGAAAATGCTGGCGTCACCCTTAACTTAGACAAATGTGCATTGTCACAGAACGTAGTCAAGTTTCTTGGCCACATTATCTCAGGCAGTGGAGTGCAACCAGACCCAGCCAAGACCGCAGCGGTCCAGGAGATGCCAGAGCCAGCAAACTTCAGTGAGCTAAGGAGTTTTCTTGGTATGGTCAACCAGCTGGGAAAATTCATTCCCCATCTGGCGGAAAAAGATAAACCACTCAGAGATCTCCTGTCCAAGAAAAAATTGTTGGTTCTGGGGGGAAGACCAAGTTAAAGCTTTTAAAAACTTGAAAGAAGACTTGTCATCTGCTCCAGTGCTGGCCTTGTATGATGCAAACAAGCAACTCAAAGTATCTGCAGACGCATCATCGTACGGACTGGGAGCAGTCCTGCTGCAAAAAGACGGTGTCGATTGGAGGCCTGTTGCCTACGCGTCACAGTCTCTTACTCCTATTGAGCAAAGATACGCGCAAGTGGAAAAGAGGCCCTTGGGCTGACCTGGGCATGTGAGAGATTTTGTGACTTTTTGATTGGTCAACATTTTGATATGGAAACCGATCACAAACCACTGTTGAATCTCCTTGGTGGCCAGGACTTGGATGCCCTACCTCCCCACATCCAGCGTTTCCATATGAGACTGATGCGCTATTCATACAAGATTTCTCATGTTCCTGGAAAGAGCTTATGGACTGCCGACACTCTGTCACGTGCTCCGCTACCTGCTCACAAAGAAATCATGGATGACGAGTTTATGGAGAGCACTAACATTTATGTGGACAGCATTTTGGAGCATCTCCCAGCAAGTCAATCTTTCCTGGACAACCTGAGAGAACACCTCAAATCAGACAGTGTTTGCTCAAATGTCATGAAAATGTGTCAGGATGGATGGCCTGAGTCAGGTTGTTGTACAGGGACTGAGAGGCTTTACTGGTCTGAGCGAGCTTACCTATCTGTTCATGACGGCCTTCTTCTGAAAGGTACAAGACTTGTCATTCCCTCTGCATTGCGAAATGATGTCCTCGACAGACTCCACGAAGGGCATCAAGGTGTAGTTAAGTGCAGAGCACGTGCACGGCAAAGTGTGTGGTGGCCGGGACTTAGTCAACAGTTGAACGAGCTGGTTCTGAAATGCCATGCTTGCATTAAAGAGCGCACTAATCACACTGAACCGTTGATCCCATCGGATCTCCCTGAGAGGCCCTGGCAAAAGCTAGGGACAGATCTGTTTGTCCTGAATGGGAAAACTTATCTTTTAGTTGTGGATTACTATTCACGTTATGTTGAGGTGGCAAATCTTTCACTCACCAGCTCTGCAGATGTCACTATGCACCTAAAGTCTATCTTTGCACGCCACGGCATCCCAGAGACATTAGTGAGTGATAATGGGCCACAGTTCTCATCCAGCACTTTCTCAGAGTTCGCAGGTGCTTATGGATTTAGACATGTCACCAGTAACCCAAAGCATCCACGCAGCAACGGAGAAGCTGAGCGGGCTGTACAGACCGCAAAAAACCTCCTTAAAAAAGAGCATGACCCCTACCTTGCCTTACTGTCATACAGGTCAACTCCACTTCACAATGGGTACAGCCCAGCCCAGTTGCTCATGGGACGCGGTCTTCGTACTATGGTACCAACTCTCCCAAGACTGCTGGACCCTTTGTTACCTGATGGCACCGCCATAAGTGTTCGAGAGAGAGAGAAAAGAAGTGCAGATACGAGATATTTCAACAAACGGCATAGAGTGCATGACCTGCATAAACTCTCACCTGGCGATAAGGTGTGGGTCACTGATCAAAAGGTAACTGGAACTGTGGTGGGGGAACATCCAACACCCCGTTCTTACCAGGTTGAGGTGCCTCATGGAACTGTTCGTAGGAACTGACATTTCCTCTCTCCTATGGATGTAAAGGAGGGTGGGTGTGACACCCATGCTGGTTCCCAGTTGTCCGAGAACAGTACAGAGACACAAAATGCACTGGCACCCCAAACATATTCTGTCAGTCCAACAGGAGTAGTAACCAGAACCAGATCTGGGAGGCCAGTCATAAAACCTAAAAGACTGGATTTATATTCACTCCATTGTAGCCTTAGGGGACTGTTCTTACAGTAGTCAAGCAGTTTACCCCCCCCCCCCCCCCCCCAAAAAAAAAAAAGGGGGAAAGGAAAGGAGAAATGTTGCTGATATATGTTTTAAAAAATAATATACATGTGTATCTGTTGATGATGTGTTTCATAACTTTTCGTAGGCTGGAATGAACAGTTTTTCAGGTAAGGTTCATCTTTAAAAAAGATATTGTTTATTGCTCATCGTTGAGTTGTTCTCTAAGCGATGTCTAAGGAAAATATAACAACTTTTCCTTACCATAATTTCTCACAAAAGGTTAGATGTGGGATAATCTATGTAGTGGAACTAATGTGTACTACATAACAATGTTACATGGTTTAGATCCTGAGTACTGTTCCTGCCCAGAAGGGGGCACTGTGGGTTGGTGGAATAAAGGCGAGGCTTAGAAGAGTTCACGGAGGTGTGTGGCTGTTTGTACTCACGCAATAAACTAAGAAATGCGACACATACAATTGTATATCGTTTTATTTTACAGTGTTATATGTTTAACTATGAAACGATAAATGTTTATTTTCAAGAGTTGTCAAGTATTTGTGAGTTTAAAGCTTGCATGTTTCTGTATACCTGCCGTCCGCAGTGTCTTCTGTGATTTCTAATGGCTCGATTCTCTCAAGTCTGCACTCGATGCATCCTCAATATCAAGAACATATCTGGGAACTTTCATGCGTCTTCTGTACTTGCGTTCTTGAGAATTGGAATTGAACTTTGACGGTTAATGATGACATAGAGCGAGAACACAAGGTCGCAAGATTGCTGAAGAATGCATATTGAGAAACAGACACAGTGACCTCTGGTGGCCGTCTAAGGCACACCAGCCGATAACCGTGACAGTTTTAGAACGTGATGCACAATTATTAAGAAATCTAAGGAAATATAATTATAAAGCAAGAGTTGATATACTGTATAAAGTACAGAAAAACCTGCAGAATTTAAAGGTCACCTACTTCTGCAAATAGCAGTTTCACTATTGAATCCCTTTGTTTAGTTTACTCACAAAATTCTGTTTTTATTACAAACACTAAATAACTCTTTCATTTTTGGCATCAAGCAGAATTGCAGAAATAATGGCAAACAGGTTTCCAGAACACTAGTCAGTGTCTTCCTGTGGTCAAGCAAACCGAAAGATTTTGATTGTTTAAGGGAGAAGCAATTAGTCAACAGAAGAGAAGGACGGCTGCGCGTGAATGTTTTGCATAATACTTTTTTTATAGAACTGTTGTTTAAATTATTACTTTGCCACTAGGAAGGAATATTTAGTTTTCTACCTACTTCTACTTTGTATTCGCGTTTGAGTTTTTATCTATGACTGCACTTACTGTTAATTACAATAATTGCCCTCGGCTAAGAAGGAGCCTATGTTATTTGCATTGCTCCCTTCTTGCACTTACTGTAAGTGCGAACTGTAGTTTCAATTTGAGCAATTGCCCTGCTACAGGCTATTGGCTGTGCTAATTAGAAGGTGGCCACAGTTGTTTTCACTTTAGTGTCTTAGACTGTGTGTTTATCTGATGTCTGTGCACTGATGCGGAAGCATCAGTGGAAACATTCAGCCCTCCTTGTGTGAAGACCAATGAGTGTAAAGACCTGCGACTTTACCTGGGCGACTTCACTGGCAATGCACTTAGGTATTATTTTATCATCCCTTTACACAATACCCTTTTCTGGTTCAAACCAATCACACCCACTGCTAAAACTCCCATCTTCTCCTTCTGTCCCCTCACTGAGGCTGAGGTATCCAAACTTCTCCTCTCCAGCCACCCTACAACATGCCCTCTAGACCCAATCCCCTCACACCTCCTCCAAGCAGTCTCTCCTACACTCTTACCAGCACTCACACACACCATCAACACACCTTCCCCACTGCTCAAGAAACCTACATTAAACACTTCACTTACAGATAGCTACAGACCTGTCTCTCTCCTTCCTTTCATAGCAAAACACTTGTGTTGTTTCCAAACATGTATCATTGTTTCTCTCACAGAGCAACAAACTGGACGCTAACAAGTCAGGTTACAGGAGTGGCCATTCAACTGAGACTGCATTACTGTCAGTCACGGAAGCCTTGCGGATGGCAAAAGCTGACTCCAAATCATCAGTTCTTATTCTGCTGGATCTATCTGCTGCTTTTGACACTGTCAATCATCTAATCCTCCTGTCCGCCCTCTCATCACTGGGCATCACAGGGATTCCACTTCATTGGTTTAAATCTCACTGGTAGGTCTTTTAGTGTGTTCTAGGGAGGGGAGGTATCCAAAGTACATCAACTGGTCACCAGGGTTCCTCAGGGATCAGTTCTTGGACCCCTCCTCTTCTCCATGTACACTACATCACTAGATCCCATCATACAGGCATATGGCTTCTCCTACAATTGCTATGCTGATGACACACAGCTCTATCTCTCATTTCAATCAGATGATCCAATGGTAGCTGCACGGATCTCAGGCTGCCTGGCGGACTTTATTTATTCCTTCCCTTTCTAGCTTTTGCTTATTTGAACAATGCCTAAAACTTGGTATTACAAGCACTTCCGGTGTCTGTTTGCCTTTTTAAGAAGAATTGCTTTATGTGTTCCCCAATTGTAAGTTGCTTTGAATAAAAGTGTCTGCAAAATTAATAAATGTAAATGTAAAATGTAAATGTAAGCCAATATTGCTTTGTTGGGCCGTCACAATGCTCAAACAAATGGACCAATGTTTTGATACAATCCCAGAGCCAGAGTTATATTAAAGGGGTCATATGACATTGCTAAAAAGAACATATTTGAAATAAGGAAGTATTTAGTGTAATGCAATGTGTTTATGTGGTTTAAGGATCAAAAAACTAATTATTTCCCATATAATGTACATTACTGTTGCTCCTCTATGACCCGCCTTTCTGAAACGCGTCGATTTTTTTACAAAGCTCATCGTTCTGAAAAACGAGGTGTACGCTGATTGGCCAGCTTTCCAGTGCATTGTAATTGGCTGAATGCCTCAAGCGTGTGACGGAAATGTTACGTCCCTTAACATACTGTGATGCCAAGTCCCAGCGCGGGGTGTTAGAATGAGCCGTTTTAGGTGGGCGAGTTTCACTCTTAACTTTTATAAAGAATATCTCTTTGGATTTGAGACTTTAGTCTTTGCAACTTTACAGATCTTCTTTATGCACCAAGAGCTTGTAACACTCCAAAGAGAAAGGAAAAATTTAAATCACATCATATGATGCCTTTAAACCCATTATTATTACAGATTCATTTTATTCATTCTATTATCTAAAAACTGGTCTGAGTACTCTACTGAGTATTCTAATTTCAAATTACCAAGTGCAAATTATGTGCAAATTCAGATTTTTCTTTGAATTTAAATTTCTTTGTACCTGACAACGTAATGGTAATTTATTTATTTTTTGTTTATTTATTTGTATATTTTACAAAAATACATGGATTATTCAGATATGGTAAAATTATAGAACACATACACACACACACACACACACACACACACACACACACACACACACACACACACACACACACACACATATTTAGTAATTATTTGCAGATTTATATTTAGATTTAAATATTTACATTTTTCTTACCTGTTGGTATTGATTTACCAATCAGTAAAGCCAATCCAATAAATATAATAAATCGAAACATCTTTCAAGTCTTTAGCTTCCAACCCTAATGAAAAATTATTTCTGAGAAGCAACCTAACATGAGTAATGCAAGCTTGAGGAGCAATAATCTTCTACTGCATGGAAAATGCCTGAAGACTGATGTGTTTGGCATCAAAATAAAACTTGTCCTTAAAACTCCACCCACCCTTACATTTGTACTAATATAACAGGTTCTCAGATTAAGTCACTAGAGTTTTTTTGTGATTTTTGATTTATCGATTGATTAATTTATTTAATAAAATTGTAATGGGGACTCATTATTCCATTTCCGTCATTTTGATCATCAAATGTTTGTGAAACTTGATCAGTTTATGTCTCAGTTGTTTAACTTTTATATGTTAATAAAAATAGGTGACATTTCTTTTTTTGTTGAGTTTCTGTTTTCATTCAGAAGTTTGAAGTGTTTTACCATTTAATATTTTCTTTTCATTACAAAAATAAAATATGCAGCAAGCTATAAATTCATAAATGCTTTTGCTGGAAAACAATGTTATATAAAATAAACTCCACAGATTGGTTTGTAGTTTTCAACACATTCTCACTAAAGACTTGTAAGATGTATGGTCTATTTGTGTTCCATTGTGTTTTTCCTGTGACCCATTCCCTGTGTTCTGATTAGCTCATTCTGTTCACCTGTTATCTTGGTAATTAGCTCGTTAATCCCAGTGTTAAAATATCCAGTTCCTTCTAGTCTTGGTTTGTCTAAAGCACTATTCGGACTGTAATTGTTTCTCAGGGGGACGTAAGTGATTTTTCACCATTTACAAGGGGTAGTCTGTGATTTAATTGCCGTCCGAATCCAGAATGTTGGTGTTTTTCTTTCACCACCACCATAAAAATTCCCGGCCAAATGACCTACTTTTTTTTTTTTTTTTTTTTAACAAACACCGAGGTCGTGTGATAATTTAATTGCCGTCCGAATCAACATCTCTGAGTTTACAAGAAGAAATTGATTCAAAATTCAATTCAAGTTTATTTGTATAGCGCTTTTTACGATACAAATCATTACAAAGCAACTTTACAGAAAATTAAGTTTCTACAATATTTAGTAGTAGCTTATCAGTGGTGACTGTCAGTTTCATGTGCATATAGCAGAAATTGTCAGAAAATCAATAAAAAGACGTAAACAAACAGACGATTAACACTATTAACAGCAATTATGCAATCAAACTTACAGCAAAATGTGGTAGTTCTGTATGTTGTCTCTGGGTTAGCATCATCTGAGGTCCTCTGAGGGGTTTGCATCATCTCTTCTCAGGTGTTCTGGATCTAGACTGGAGCTTGTGTAAATCCTAGTTACCACGGGATGTAAATCCCGTGGCAAAACAGAGAAACACAAATAGAGACATAATTAGCGTAGCTGCTGTTCCAGCCAAGTAAAATTAATTCGTTTAACCCAAGCTAAAGAATAATAATGCACATTTGATCAGATATAACTACAGTCCAAAATTATGAGATGCATTATTTGAATGCTTGGCCAAAGAGGTGTGTTTTTAATCTAGATTTAAACAGAGGAAGTGTGTCTGAACCCCCCCGAACATTATCAGGTAGGCTATTCCAGAGTTTGGGAGCCAAATGCGAAAAAAGCTCTACCTCCCTTTAGTGGACTTTGCTATCCTAGGTACTATCGAAAGTCCAGCGTTTGTGACCGTAGGGAGCGTGATGGGTTGTAGCGTGGTAGAAGACTAGTTAGGTACGCAGGAGCTAAGCCATTAAGGGCCTTATAAGGAAGTAATAATATTTTGTAACTGATCCGGAACTTAATAGGTAGCCAGTGCAGAGACTGTAGTATTGGGGTAATATGATCATATTTTCTTGACCTGGTAAGGACTCTAGCCGCTGCATTTTGGACTACCTGTAGCTTGTTTATTGAGAATGCAGGACAACCACCTAGCAGTGCATTACAATAGTCCAGTCTAGAGGTCATGAATGCATGAACTAGCTTTTCTGCATCAGAAACAGGTAACATGTTTCGTAGCTTGACAATGTTTCTAAGATGGAAGAATGCTGTTTTTGTAACATGGGAAATATGATTTTCAAAAGACAAGTTACTGTCTAAAATAACACCCAGATTTTTTACAGTAGAGGAAGTAACAGTACATCCGTCTAGTTGCAAATTGTAATCTACGAGATTCTGTGTAATGTTTTCTGGTCCAATAAGTAATATCTCTGTCTTATCTGAATTTATAGGAGAAAATTATTGGTCATCCAATCTTTTACATTTTAACACACTCGTTAGCTTAGATAATTTAGAAGTTTCACCTGGTCTCGTTGAGATATATATAGTTGAGTATCATCAGCATAACAGTGGAAACTAATCCCGTATTTTCTAATGATATTACCAAGGGGCAACATGTATATTGAAAATAGCAGAGGACCTAGGACAGATCCTTGTGGCACTCCATAATTTTACTGGTGATAAATGAGATGACTCCCCATTTAGATAAACAAAGTGGTAGCGATCGGACAGGTAGGATCTAAACCATCTTAAAGCCTGCCCTTGGATACCTGTATAGTTTTGTAATCTATCTATGAGTATGTTGTGATCTATGGTGTCAAACGCCGCACTAAGATCAAGTAAAACTAGCAATGAGATGCAGCCTTGGTCTGATGCAAGAAGCAAGTCATTTATAATTTTAACAAGTGCAGTTTCTGTGCTATGATGGGGCCTGAAACCCGACTGAAATTCTTCATAGAGATCATTTTTTTTGCAGGTAGGAGCACAATTGAGCAGACACAACTTTTTCTAAAATTTTAGACATAAATGGAAGATTTGAAATGGGTCTGTAATTTGCCAGTTCACTAGGATCTAGTTGTGGTTTCTTAATAAGAGGCTTAATAACCGCCAGCTTGAATGGTTTTGGGACGTGACCTAAAGATAACGACAAGTTAATAATATTGAGAAGCGGTTTTTCTGCTACAGGTAACAACTCCTTCAGTAATTTAGTGGGTACAGGATCTAATAAACATGTTGTTGGTTTAGATGCAGTGATAAGTTTATTTAGCTCTTCCTGTCCTATAGTTGTAAAGCACTGCAGTTTATCTTTGGGTGCGATAGATAAACCTAAAGTATTAGACGCTGTAGAATCTACATTTGTTATTGTATTTCTGATGTTATCTATTTTATCAGTGAAGAAATTAATTTCAAAGTCATTACTATTTAACTGTGAGGGAATATTTAGATCGGGTGGCGTCTGGTTATTTGTTAATCTAGCCACTGTGCTAAATAAAACCTTGGATTGTTTTGGTTTGTTTTCTATGAGTTTGTGGATATGCTCGGCCCTGGCAGTTTTTAGAGCCTGTCTATAGCTGGACATACTGTTTTTCCACGCAATTCTAAAAACTTGCAAGTTAGTTTTTCTCCATTTGCGCTCAAGACTACGACAGTTTCTTTCTTGAGAGCGTGGGTATTACTGTTGTACCATGGCACAGTACGTTTTTCTCTAACCTTTTTTAATTTGATGGGGGCAACAGCTTCTAATGTATTAGAGAAGATAGTGCCCATATTGCCAGTCATTTTGTCTAGTTCATGTGTATTTATGGGTACACAGAGCATTGAGATAAATCAGGCAGGTTATTTGCGAATCTGTCTTTGGTGGCTGGAACAATAGTTCTGCCCGGACGATAACGCGAAGCTATATAGTTATTATCATCAATACGCAAAATGCACGATACAAGGAAATGGTCAGTAACATCATCACTTTGAGGTACGATATCTATGTCAGTAATAACGATTCCATGCGATATAATTAAGTCTAGCGTATGATTAAAATGATGAGTGGGCCCGGTGACATTTTGCTTTACTCCAAAACAGTTTAATAAGTTAGTAAAACGCAAGTCCTAATGCATCATTTGTATTATCAATATGAATGCTTAAAATCTCCGAAAATTAGCGCTTTATCAGCGGTAACCAACAGGTCTGAGAGGAAGTCTCCAAATTCTTTTAGGAATTCTGTATATGGCCCTGGTGGTCTATACACAGTAGCCAGAGAAAGAGATACGATGGATTTCTGCGCATATCTGACAATGTAACATTAAGCATAAGTATTTCAAATGATTTAAAACCTGTATCCTGTTTTCTGGGTAACACTAAGAATATCACTATATATTGTTGCAACACCTCCCCCACGACCAGTCTGACGGGGCTCATGTTTATAACAGTAGTTTGATGGAGTAGACTCATTTAGACCAATATAATCATTTGGTTTTAGCCAGGTTTCAGTCAAGCAGAGTACATCAAAACTATTATCTGTGATCATTTCATTTACAATAACTGCTTTGGGTGTGAGTGAGCTAATGTTTATGAGCCCAAACTTTAAAAATTGTTTTTGTTCATTTATTTTACGTTTTTTCAGGTTTAATCACGATAAGATTTTTTCTAGATCCTACATTAAATTTATATTTTGACCTCACTATTCGGGGAACAGACACAGTCTTAATATAGATTGGACAGCGCAAGTACTTCTATTTAAGTGGGTAGAACAAAAGCCATCATAGCAGTTATTTGAGAATTGGCTTACTAGTCAAATGGAGCGTAGAGTCCTGGAGATGTTGTCCGAGAGCAGCTCCGCTCCGACTCTGCTGGGGTGCAGGCCATCAGCGCGAAAAAGCCTAGGTAGCTCCCAGAAAAGATTCCAATTATTAACAAAGAGCAGTTTTCTGTTCTTTACACCATAACAACAACCATTCATTTAAAGCAAAAAGTCTACTGAACCTTTCGTGTCCTCGTCGATACGTGGGCAGCGGTCCTGACACGATGATCGTCGCCGCGGGCGTCGTGCTGCGAACCGTCTCGATCAGGCTCCTGAAGTCCCTCTTCAGCGTCTCAGTGCTCAGTTAATTCAGTGCTTAAACCCTTTTTGAGCACTCCTGAACACAGTAAGGTACGTTAACTGTTGTACTTCAGTGTAATTAGGGCCCGAGCACCGATTTCTTCTTCTTCTCCTCCTCCTCCTCCTCCGTGTAATTAGGGCCCGAGCACCGATGGTGTGAGCTTCTTCTTCAAAATGAATCGCATTTTTTAGGGCCTAAACATGCTCGAAAAGTCCTGAAACTTTGCACACGCGTCAGACCTGGTGAAAATTTACGGCTGATATAGGTTTCAGAAGAGGGTGTGGCAAAATGGCTCGACAGTGCCACCTATCATAAAAAAATCAACAGCCCTCGAGCTGTGTTTCACGTACATGCACGAAAATTGGCACACATATGTAAAGCATCAGTACCTACAAAAAAGACTCTTGGAGCAATATCCGAAACCCAACAGGAAGTCGGTTATTTTTAATTTTATGAGCAAATTTTGCATCCTTTGTCATTTGCATGCCTTGTATTTTAACAAACTCCTCCTAGAGATTTATTCAGATCAACACCAAATTTGGTATGCCTAATCTAAAGGCCTTTGCGATGTTAAATTGCGAAGATCTTGAGTTTTCGTTGAAGGGCGTGTCCGTGGCGGCCTGACGAATTTCGATGATTCGCCATGAAAAATGAAGTTGCTATAACTCAGACATACAATGTCCAATCTGCCACAAACTTCACATGTTTGATAAGACTCCTGACCTGAACAGATTGATATGCCCATATTCAGTTATAGTCATAGCGCCACCTACTGGTAACAGGAAGTGACATATTTAACGCTGTAACAAACTACCCCGAGAAATTTAATGACATTAATTTTTTTTTTCAGTCACTCTATTCTAAAGGCCTGTGCGATGTTAAATTGTGAAGATCTTGAGTTTTCGTTAAAGGGCGTGTCCATGGCGCCGTCACAAAGTTCGATGTCTCGCCATGGGACTAAAAGTTATTGTAACTCAGGCATAAAATGTCCGATCTTGCCCAAACTTCACATGTTTGATAAGAGTCCTGGCCTGAACACATCTGAAGGCCAATATTCCATTGGGTGTGGCAAAATGCCTCGATAGCGCCACCTATACATTTTCAACAGAGTGCGCCTCGAGCTACGTTTCACGCACATGTACAAAAATCGGTACACACATGTAACACACCAATACCTACAAAAAAGTCTCTTGGTACAAAATTCGAATCCCAACAGGAAGTCAGTTATTTTGAATTTTCTCTGCAAAATTTGTGTCGTTTTTGCCATTTTCAGGGGTTGTACTTTAACAAACTCCTCCTAGAGATTCATTCAGATCAACACCAAACTTTGTCAGTGTAATCTAAAGGCCTTTGCGATGTTAAATTGCGAAGATCTTGAGGTTTCGTTTAAGGGCGTGTCTGTGGCGGCCTTACAAATTTCGATGTTTCGCCATGAGAAAGGAAGTTGCTATAACTCAGACATACAATGTCCAATCTGCCCCAAACTTCACATGTTTGAGAAGACTCCTGACCTGAATATATCTACATGCCAATATTCAGTTATCACTATAGCGCCACCTGCTGGCAACAGGAAGAGAGATGTTTTACACCGTAACAAACTACTCCTTGAAATTTTATGACATTTTATAGTTGTTTTTGGTCAGTCTAATCTAAAGGCCTTTGCGATGTTAAATTGTGAATATCTTGAGGTTTCATTAAAGGGTGTGGCCATGTCGCCCCGTGACAAAGTTCGATGTCTCGCCATGGGAATAGAAGTTGTTGTAACTCAGGCATAAGATGTCCGATCTTCCCCAAACTTCACATGTTCGAAAAGAGTCTTGGCCTGAACACATCTGAAGGTCATTATTCCACTATAATCATAGCGCCACCTGCTGACAACAGAAAATGGCTTGTTTTTACACTAACTTAAACATGCAATGTCCAATCTGCACCAAACTTCAGATATTTGATAAGAGTCATGGCCTGAAGAAATCTAAAGGCCAATGTTCAGTTATAATCATAGCGCCACCTGTTGGCAATAGGACACAACATGCTTTATACTAACTCAAACATTCCATGTTCAATCTGCCCTAAATTTCATATGCTTGATAAAAGTGCTGGACTGAAGAAATCTACATGACAAAATCCAGTTATAGTCATAGCGCCACCAGCTGGGCAGCAGGAAGATTGGCACATATAAATGACTTTGACATATTCCTCTTATATTTACCATATTAAACGCATATTTCTCGCCGTTCACTGTTTTACAAAAGCCACCCGGTGGTGGTGAGCCCGGGTGCGAGGGCCCGTTCATCGCTGCTTGCAGCTTTAATTTGTATACATAATTATTTCTGAAATGCTGGAAAATATTTAAAAACAATACTTCATAACTGCTCACAGCGACTGGGAACAGAAAGAGAAGAAAAGCATGCAAACATTCCAAATGGGTATTTATTATGGCAGCAGGTATGCAATACAATTTTAAAATGTGTATTATAAATGGATATATAGGCTACACAACCATATCACGGCTATAGCATGTCTTTTTAAACAGGAGATTTAAATAATCAAAAAATAAATATTAATATATAATAAAATATGCTTGGCATAAGAATACACTTGACAAGTATTTTTAAATGCATTTTACACAATAAAAATACATTTTGTAAATAAAATTCATTTTATTTACAGCAGACAATTGTGTGACTGGTCACGTGAGCAGACTGTTCCCAGATTCGTAGGATCACAGAATTCACTCCTCCTCTGTGAATAGATCACCATCCGAATCCATGAGTTTTATCACTGAGGTGATATGTAAATTTTTTTTACAGCGTTCCACATGAGAAACAATTACCGTCCGAATCAGGCTTAAGTTTACATTTTATGTTTGATTGTTTCTTTCACATGCGGTGTCTATTAAAGTTGATTTCTGTATGTATTCCTTTTGTCATGTGATTCCTTACTACAGCCAAACTCATTTTTTATTTTTTTTTCTCCCTGTCACCATGGGCACTCCTGTGGTTTCCCTGCTCTGCCTGGAGCAGAAGGACAATTCTCTGGGGCTCATACCAGGGACGATTTAGATCTGGTGTGCCTCATGCACTATCCTGACCACTCACTTTGTTTTTTTTGTTTTTTTACCACACCAGCCTCAGCAAGTGGTCTAAGGCATGTCTCCCAGCGAATGGTCCCAGAGAGGATTTCTCTGCATTTGTGGAGTGGGAATGGTCTGCACCACTGAGGAGGACATCTTTAGCCCCACCCATAGCCCAGCCAGCCATCACCTCCCAGCTGCACAAAGTGTCTGCCTGAGCCCTGAGAAGCGTCGTGACCTGAGAAGCGACTGTGCCTGCAATCACCCTGGAGCCAGAGGCAGTCGACCTGTCTGACCAGGTGTGTGAGCGGACAACACTGCACGTGCCTGAGGGAGTAGTAATGAAACTGACTCAATGTAGTATACATGCCAGACCAGTATGTGGTGCTGTAATTCTGCCACAGAGATGCACTAAAAATGGAGAAGACTACTTGGAGCATGCACTTAATAAACCTTGTGCACTGAATGCAAACCTTATTTTGTATGCCTTTTTTTTTTTTTTTTTTTTTTTTTTTTTTTAAATATATAAATCAGAGCAGATTTTGCATATGACTACAGTATGTTGCAAGTCCGTAACATAACTTACAGCAAATTTTCAGTATTAGGAAACATCATGTAATTTCCATCAACTATTCTGAGTAACATCTTATTGTCTTTTTCTGTACTCTAGTTATTTAAGAGGGGAGGAAAAGCTTGATGTATTTATAATTGATTGTCATCCATTATCTAGTCATAATCTGTCACCTGTATTTAAGAATCTTTATGAAATAGAAAATATCTGGAATTGAACAGAGGTGTAGATGAGATGTAAAGATACAAAGATTCTTTGGTGAACTAAAACAGGCTATGTGGTCAGACATGTTTTCCATCAGATCCTTAGGCCAACAATTTTCTTGACTACTTCACAGTAATTTTTATGGTCCCATTAATGTTTTTTTTTGAAACTGCTTAAACTGCTTTTTTTTTTATGTACAGTACCATTTGTTACCTTACCACATAAAAAATGGCTTCTATAGCGAATTATTTTTACTAGCCAAATATTTTCAGCCGTGTTAATATTGGAAATTAATATAACTTTAGGTACAGTCAGGCTGAATGTATTAAAAATTTGTTAATAGCATGCTTGACAAGATTCTATTTTAACTGTTGCTCTGCCATGTTTGTCCATGTTTTTTCTTCAAAGTTAGCCATGATTATTACTCTGAATGTTATGATTTGGAGTACTTTCTCTTGTCAGCAGTAAAATCACTGGTCTAAACTTTAAGGATAGTCTTCGCTGTCATGGCACACATTTTAGTCTTTTAGCTGCAGGTATTCTGCTGTCAGCCAACCCTTTCTCAAATGTCACATTCTAAACCGAGAGTTGTTTTTCTGCCATGGGTACATTAAATTTCCATTGCAATTGCTTGCTTGATATGTTTTGTTGTTAATTCTTCAACAGTTCGGCAACAACTTAATGCTTACAATTATTCAAAAGATGTTAATAAAATAATAGCTCACCTTTTCAATATATGTAATGATTTCATCATTGCTCTGCTCAGCAAAGGCTCTCAATTTAAAGTAAAATGAAAGCTCATATTAGATTCATATTAGCATAGGTGAATAAAACACTAATAAGATCTGAATGGTGATTAATAAAAATGCATGAACAGGCAAAAACAAATTACTTTGTGGGACAGAATCTGGAGCTGAAGACGTAGACTGACTTGCTGGTTGAGTTGTAAATGCAAGTTGAGCTGTCATTTGAGAAGTAGATGTTGGTTTTTGAGTAGATGTTAATGCATCTGATATCGATGTTGAGGTTTGTGCAGTTGTTGTTGATTGAGTTGTAGATATTGTTGCAGTTGATGTCAATGTTGCAGTTGTTGATTGATTTGTAGGTGTTGCTGCAGTTGATTGACTGGTAGATGTTGGTTGAGAAGATTTAGATAATACAGTTGATGTAGTAATTTGAGTCACAGAAGTTGATACACTTGATGAAGATGCTGGAGCAGCTGTTTGAGCTGTAGATGATGTAGATGTTGGTACAGTTATTGTTGTTTGAGCTGTAGATGTTGGTGCAGTTGATGTAGTTTGATTTGTTGAAAAATTGACTGAGTCGATGAAGGTGTTGGTGCAGTTGTTTGAGCTGTAGAGGTTGGTACAAGTAATGTAGATTCTGGGATAGTCATTATCGACTGAGTTGTAGATGATGCAGTTGATGTAGATGTTGGTACAACTCCTGATTGAGCTGTGGATGTAGGTGCAGTTGTTGTTGTTGTTGTTGTTGTTGTTGTTGTTGTTGTTTGAGTTGTAGATGTTATCACAGTTGGTGTTAAGGTTGTGGCATTTGTTGTTCTTGACTGAGAGGCAGATGTTGGTACAGCTAATGCAGATGTTAGTGCAATTAATGCTGATGTTGCATTTGTTGTTGATTGAGTTGTAGGTGTTGTTGCAGCTGATGTAAATGTTGGCACAATTAATGCTGATATTGGTGCACTTGTTGATTGACTGGATGTTGGTTGCTTAGATGTAGAAAATATCACAGTCAACATAGATGACGTAGTTGTTTGAGTCATAGATGTTGGTGCAGTTGTTGGAAAATCGAAAACGTCATCAGTGAAATGAATGTCAATATGTTGATTATGAAGGGAGCAATTGAGTTTTGTTGTTCATGCAGCCATTGACGTCATTGTTTCCTGGTTTCCTGGTAGATTTAAAGTGCTGTTACAGTGAAATATTTACTTAAAAATAGACAATTTAAGATTTTGCAATATGTATTTTTTTAGGGCTTGTGTATGTTTTATTAATTACTTTTTATGCAATAATTGAATAATTATTTAGCACCTTTGCATGACATACTGATCTGATTTCTGATCAACATATTAAATTAATCTTTAACAGATCACTGCTGAATGTGAAAATTGCACCATATTATATGCATTAAACCTGGAATATATTTTTTCCCTGTATGATTTATATTTATGATTTAATTAAAGCAACCAAAGTCTTTTTTTATTCGTTTATTGTGCCTGTTCCTGGTGTTTACTATATTAAATATCTGACATAAACATTTACCTAAATAACAATTTGCATTTTATTATTTATTATCATCATCATCATCATCATCATTATCATGGCATTTGCCTCTGTAGATAATTGTAGCTGGTTTTGTTAAGCAGGACTATAAGACATTTTGAAATCTTTATGGCTCTTAAAGGGTTAGTTCACCCAAAAAATGAAAATTGGGCTGCTTTACTCACCCGCAAGACATCCTAGGTGTATATGACTTTCTTTTTTCAGACGAATCCATTCAGAGTTGTATTAAAAATGGTCTTTAATCTTTCAAGTTCTATCAATGCAGACAGCAGGTGTAGCATTCCTTCAGTCCAAAAGAAGTGAAATAAAAAGCACCCTTCCATAAAAACAAGTGTCTCACATGGCTCCAGGGGGTGAACAAAGGCCTCCTGTAGCGACTGGATGCGTTTTTGTAAGAAAAATATCCATATTCAAAATGTAATAATTACCTTAGCTTGCGCCAACAGTTGTACACAGAAGCAGCTCCGGGAGCATGACGTATGGGGTCAGCATTGCTGTGACGCTGTACAAACGCTTGTACAGCGTCACAATTATTCATGCTATTGTCACTCCCAAGGACTGTTCTGTGTGTTTCGTTTGGTATCCCTCGTGTCCCATGTACCTTTTGATATAGTTTTCCCTTGTGTTTTTCTATGCCCATATTTGGTTTTCCTGTTCCCTGATTTTGTTCTATTTGATTCCAGGTGTCTCATTGTTCCCTGATTGAGTTGTGTATTTAAGGATCGTTCTGTTCAGAGTTTCTTTGTCTGCTGTTAAATGTCATTCCTTGTCTGTTCTCCTGAAGTTGTTCTTATTTTGGATTATTATTAAAGATTTGTGAAGTTTATTCCATGTCTTCTCATTCCCTCACTCCAGGAGCGTTCCCTTGCTTATTCTCCTCTTCTAAAAAGAGAAGGATGACAGCAGCTGAGGACAGGCTGTGGCGTTTGCAGCAGGGCGGTTGGAGCAATATGTGGAGGAATTCCTTGAGCTTGCTAACTGGATGAGCTGACACGACGCCGCTCTAGGTGTGTGTTTCCAGCTGGGGCTTGACTACAATCTTCCCATGTGTGTTTTTTTTTTTTTTTTTTTTTTTCTTGATCGAGCTGGTAATCTCATCCTTTATTTAAACGGTTCCGATTTTGAAGTAGAAGAAATCAAGGAAAATTCAAAATCTCATTGTCCAGGCCCCTTTGGAGCTCACCACATCTGCCCAGCTCACCCCATACCAGGAACCCCCCGCACCAATGGCTCCGACCACCTGCCCAGGTATCCCCTCGTCCTCCGAAGCTCCTCCCTCATCCTCAGCCCAGAACTACTGGCCGTTCCAAAGTCAAGCGCGCTGGCTGCGACATTCAAAAGCCTGCCAACCGTTCCGAAGTCAAACTGCCAGCCGAGGCACTCTCAAGCCCTTAGCTAACAGCAGCCTGATCCTTAACCCCATATCAAGTGAGGTATCTGAGGAAGTGACTGTTGGCCCCTGAGTCCACTCCAGTGTCGGGTCAAACCCCTGAGTCCACTCCAGAAAGGGCTCCAGCCCCTGAGTCCACTCAAGTGTCGGCTCCAGCCCCTGAGTCTGCTCCAGTGTCGGCTCCAGCCCCTGAGTCCACTCAAGAAAGGGCTCCAGTTTCCACGTTCAGGCCAAAGAGGGCTCCAATTCCCACGTCCAGCCCGAAGAGGGCTCCAGTCCCCCCAAGTAATAGTAATGTTTGAGAAGCATCACCAAATGTACTGTAACTCTTTTTTTTAATTAGTTGTGGTGTTTTTCCTTATTCTTTGTATGTATGTATGTGTCACAAATCCTGTCTGTGGTTTTCCGTCTGCTCACCACCAGATGTCGCCTTCCTGTTACATTGACTCTTGCACCACACTAACTGTTGCACTTCACCCTGGACTACATTTCCCATCATCCATTGCACTGATTACACAGACAGCAGGAACCAATCAAACACACTTTATAAACCATGGACTTCCTCTTTCTCTCCACCGAGTATTGTTTGTGTATATCGCTCTCCTAGTGGTAGCATATTATGGAGCCTTTCCAAGTTTCCTGATTCTAGTTTAGTCTTGTTCATAGTCTGGTTTCCTGAGTCTTGTATTTTAGCCTGTTTATCTCGTCCTGTCTGTCTGCTGCCTGCCTTGGAATTATAGCCTGTCTTGGATTATCTCTTTGTATCGCAGTTTCTGACTCTGAATGCTCCTTGTCTGGACTATTGTATGTCTGTTTGGATTACCCGTTTGCCTCGCCCCCTGGATTATATTCACCATCACCTGAGGGTCACCATGACCCTCACCTGTTTACTGGACTACTCTTGTGTCTTGCCCACGATATACCTGTTTGCCATTGTCTGAATCTTGCCTGTTTTGTGACCATGTCTTTTAATAAAAGCTTTCATATAAATCTGCACGCCTCTCATCTCGTCGGCTCCATTACAGAGTGTGTGTATATGTATGTATGTATGTTAACATGTAACTGTATGTTATGACTCGTCTTTTAAAAAATTATATAATTTATCAAATAAAAACTACCAACATTTTACTATTACAATTTACTGTTCAAATAAGTAAAAAAAGTGTGTTCCTGTTTGTTGCTGCTGTGTGTCTCGAGTTTGAGCTCCGTCACATTAATTCTTTATCGTCTATTTTTTTTTATCTTAAAATCTATTTTATACACCATCATTTTCGTTTCTATAACGTGTGAATATATCCTCCATCATATTCTACAACAAAAACAATCAGAGCGCCTTGTTATCACTAGATTTATTTTGATTTCCCGAGTCCGCTATTAGCTTATAGCCTGTTAGCATCGCCAGCATGGTTGCCGCTAAACCCGCATGCATTGCTAATACCATTGCTTTTCTCACTGTTACTTGCTATAATGGCAGATGTATGTCTACCTTTGAGTGCAGGTGATGACACGTTTGAGCTGCATTCGGTGCTGGAGGCCGTGGAGAAGCAGATACAGGTCCTGGAGCAGAGGCAGGCCCAGCTGAGAGAGCAGAGAGCCGCGCTGGAAACCTCCCGGGCTGGCGCTCACAATTCCGGGGTAAGTATACAGCGTGGTGCTAACAGTCCCACCACCTCTACTCCGTGTGATTCTCTGCACAGGTCCGGTGCACCCAGGACGCAATCTTCCCAGATTTCCTTCACTCCGGCGCCGGGACACCATGAACCCTGGGTACACCCGCAGCAGAGGACGCAAGCCAGACCCCGGGCGACGACCTCTCCCCCTCCGGTTTTCGAGATCTCCACCCAGAACCGCTTAGCTCCCCTCCGCGAGACAGAACGCGACGCTATGATCGTCGGAGACTCCATCGTCCGACACGTCTGTGCTACGTTAGCCGAAGGTAAAGTGCCCACTCACTGTTTCCCTGGTGGTCATTTTCTCGATGTTTCTGCGCAGATACCCACAATCCTGAACCACAGAGCAGTCGTGCTTCACGCTGGGGTTAACAACACCACACTGCAGCAGATGGAGACACTAAAGAGGGCCTTCAGGAGCCTGATCGAGATGGTGCGCAGCACAACGCCCGATGCTACGATCATTGTGTCAGGACCGCTTCCCACGTATCGACGAGGACACGAAAGGTTCAGTAGACTTTTTGCTTTAAATGAATGGTTATTGTCATGGTGTAAAGAAAAGAAACTGCTCTTTGTTAATAATTGGAATCTTTTCTGGGAGCATCCTAGGCTTTTTCGCGCTGATGGCCTGCACCCCAGCAGAGTCAGAGCAGAACTCCTCTCAGACAACATCTCCAGCACTCTACACTCCATATGACTAGTAAGCCAATTCTCAAATAACTGCTATGATGGCAAAAAAATCTTATCGTGATTAACTACTGTTATAAGCATGAGCCCTGTCAGACTGGTCATGGGGAGGTGATGCAACAATATATAGTGATATTCTCAATGTTACCCAGAAAACAGGATACAGGTTTAAATCATTCGAAATACTTCTGCTTAATGTTACACTGTCAGATATGCAAAAGAAATCTATCGTGCCTCTTGCTCTGGCTATTGTGTATAGACCACCAAGGCTGTATACAGAATTCCTAAAAGAATTTGCAAATTTCCTCTGACCTATTGGTTACCGTTGATAAAGTGCTAATTGTCGGAGATTTTAACATTCACGTTGATAATACAAATGATGCATTAGAACTTGCGTTTACTGACCTAATAAACTGTTTTGGAGTCAAGCAAAATGTCACCGGGCCCACTCATCATTTTAATCATACGCTAGATGTAATTATATCGCGTGGAATCGATCTTACTGATATAGATATAGTACCTCAAAGTGATGATGTTACTGACCATTTCCTTGTATCATGCATTCTGTGTATTAATGATATTAACTATATGGCTTTGCGTTATCGTCCGGGCAGAACTATTGTTCCAGCCACCAAAGACAGTTTGGCAAATAACCTGCCTGATTTATCTCAACTGCTCTGTGTACCTATAAATACACATGAACTAGATGAAATGACTAGCAACATGGGCACTATCTTCTCTAATACATTAGAAGCTGTTGCCCCCATCAAATTGAAAAAGGTTAGAGAAAAACATACTGTGCCATGGTACAACGAAAAACCCACTCTCTCAAGAAAGAAACTCGTAGTCTTGACCGCAAATGGAGAAAAACTAACTTGGAAGATTTTAGAATTGCGTGGAAAAACAATATGTCCAGCCATAGACAGCCCAAAAAAAATACCACGGCCGAACATATCCACAAACTCGTAGAAAACAACCAAAACAATCCAAGGTTTTTATTTAGCACAGTGGCTAGATGAACAAATAACCAGACGCCACCCAATCTAAATATTCCCTCATAGTTAAATAGTAATGACTTTATGAATTTCTTCACAGATAAAATAGATAACATCAGAAATATAATAACAAATGTAGATTCTACAGTGTCTAATACTTCAGTTTTATCCATTGCAGCCAAAGATAAACTGCAGTGCTTTACAACTATAGGACAAGAAGTGCTAAATAAACTTATCACTGCATCTAAACCAACAACATGTTTATTAGATCCTGTACCCACTAAATTACTGAAAGAGATGTTACCTGTAGCAGAAGAAGCACTTCTCAATATTATTAACTCGTCGTTATCTTTAAGTCACGTCCCAAAACCATTCAAGCTGGTGGTTATTAAGCCTTTTATTAAGGAACCACAAATAGATCCTAGTGAACTGGCAAATTACAGACCCATTTCAAATCTTCCATTTATGTCTAAAATTTTAGAAAAAGTTGTGTCTGCTCAATTGTGCTCCTTCCTGCAAAAAAAAAGATCTCTATGAAGAATTTAATTTGGGTTTCAGGCCCCACCATAGCACAGAAACTGCACTTGTTAAAATTACAAATGACTTGCTTCTTGCGTCAGACCAAGGCTGCATCTCACTGCTAGTTTTACTTGATCTTAGTGCTGCATTCGACACCATAGATCATCAAATACTCCTATATCGATTACAAACCTATACAGGTATTCAAGGGCAGGCTTTAAGATGGTTTAGATCCTACCTGTCCGATTGCTACCACTTTGTTTATTTAAATGGGGAGTCATAAAATATGGAGTGCCACAAGGATCTGTCCTAGGTCCTCTGCTATTTTCAATATACATGTTGCCCCTTGGTAATATTATTAGAAAATACGGGATTAGTTTCAACTCAACTCAACTTTATTTATAAAGCACTTTCAACACCACAAGTGGAACTAAAGTGCTGTACAGAAAGTATAAAAGAGAAACATAAAAAAACAGACATATAACATACACACTTACAAAGCATTGTCAAATGCTAAAGAAAACAAATAAGTTTTAAGTGCACTCTGAAAAACACCCAATGAAGGACAAGTTTTTACAGACAGAGGAAGGTCATTCCAAAGCCTAGGAGCTACAACAGAAAACGCCCGATCACCTTTACATTTTAAACGCGTTCGTGGAACCACAAGAAGCAACTGATCATTCGAGCGCAGAGATCTGCTGGATTGACAGCGGCTGATTAAATCAGTAACATACTCAGGGGCTAGACCATGCAAAGACTTTGAAAGGTACAACAGCGCTTTGTATTGAATTCTGTATCATATGGGTAACCAATGTAGTTTAATTAAAACTGGAGTAATGTGTTCTCTTCTTAGTACCCGTTAAAAGTCTGGCAGCTGAGTTCTGAACGAGCTGCAAATGGGACAGAGAAGCCTGACTCACACCCAGATACAATGCATTACAATAATCCAAACGTGAAGACACAAAGGCGTGAACAACTTTCTCCATATCATTAAAAGTAAGAATAGATTTCAATTTAGATATTGATCTAAGATGGAAGAAACTATTCTTAACAACAGCATTGAATTTGGTGCTCAAATTTAAGCTCAGAGTCAAAAATGACACCAAGGTTCCTCACGCTAGACAGTTTTTTTCCCAGGAAACAACCCCAGGCAACAGTTTCCACTGTTATGCTGATGATACTCAACTATATATCTCAACAAGACCAGATGAAACTTCTAAATTATTTAAGCTAACAGAGTGTGTTAAAAATGTAAAAGATTGGATGACCAATACTTTTCTTCTTATTTAGACAAGACAGAGATATTACTTATTGGACCAAATAACATTACACAGAATCTCGTAGATTACAATTTGCAACTGGACGGATATACTGTTACTTACTCTACAGTCAAAAATCTGGGTGTTATATTAGACATTAACTTGTCTTTTGAAAATCATATTTCCCATGTTACAAAAACAGTATTCTTCCATCTTAGAAACATTGCCAAGCTACGAAACATGTTACCTGTTCCTGATGCAGAAAAGCTAGTTCATGCATTCATGACCTCTAGACTGGACTATTGTAATGCACTGCTAGGTGGTTGTCCTGCATCCTCAATAAACAAGCTACAGGTAGTCCAAAATGCAGCAGCTAGAGTCCTTACCAGGTCAAGAAAATATGATCATATTACCCCAATACTACAGTCTTTGCACTGGCTACCTATTAAGTTCTGTATCAGTTACAAAATATTATTACTTATAAGGCCCTTGTACCACGCTACAATCCATCACGCTCCCTAAGGTCACAAAACTCTGGACTTTTGGTAGTACCTAGGATAGCAAAGTCCACTAAAGGAGGTAGAGCTTTTTCACATTTTGCTCCCAAACTCTGGAATAGCCTTCCTGTTAATGTTCGGGGTACAGACACACTTTCTCTGTTTAAATCTAGATTAAAAACACACCTCTTTGGCCAAGCATTCAAATAATGCATCTCATAATTTTGGACTGGAGTTATATCTGATCAAATGTGCATTATTATTCTTTAGCTTGGGTTATAATGCTTATAATAAAAGTTATAATGAAATTTATAAAAATGCTAATAATGTTTGCTTACATTAGCCTATTGTAATGGGACTGATCTTGATAGATTCCAATACAAATTTTTGCCATAATTGATTGAACTTCCTGTCCACCATTTTGATTTATGTTTGAAAACTCCTCCTAGACCATCAGTCTGATTTTCAATAAATTTGACTCGGATCATCTTGAGAGCATGCTGGCAAAAAGTTATGGATTTTGTGTCGATATAAGAAACGGTTCTCGTTTTGGAACACGTCAACGAATTTGATGGAAAGATGCCAAACTGCATCTGAGGCTGTATCACTGCAACGCTTTGACATTTACATCAAACTATATATGTGCCATTTTCACCTCAAACTGATCACGCCATATCAATTTGGTAACAGCACCACCTATTGGTTAAGAGTAATAAACCATTCATTAACTGTTAATTAAAATATTACTAAAAAATGATAATAAATTCCCACCTAAACAATATGAACTACATGGAAAACTGTATAATTATTCCTTGGGTTATGCCTACAACAAAGACACCAATTTTCGCTTAGACATTCTGAACTACCTGTCCGCCATTTTGATGTAGGTTGAAAACTGGCTTTTTCGAACTCCTCCTCGACCGTTGGTCCAATTTTCACCAAAATCGAGTCAGATGTTTTTCCAACTGTGGTGACAAAACGTTATGGATTTCATGTCGATAAGCGAAAACGTTTTCATACAGCATTGCTACAAATTTGCATCTCCATCTGAGGCTGTATCTCTGCAAACATTTGACATATTGATACCAAACTTTGTACGTGCCATTATCACCTCACCCTGACCATGCCACATTCATCCACCTACCTATTGGTCAAGACTAATAAACCATTCCTTAACTGTTAATTATTATATTTCCAACAATGCTAATAATTTTTTATTGCATTAGCCTATTGTAATGAAATTCATATGAAAATTTTCCTTGGGTCATGTCAACAACATAGATACCAATTTTGCCATAATCAACCGTGGGTTAGATTTTCAGCAAAATCGAGTCAGATGATCTTCAGACTGTGGTAACAAAAAGTTTCGTGTTGATAAATGAAACAGTTTTTGTACAGCACCGCTACAAAATCTAGGCATAGTGCCAAACTGCATCTGAGGCTGTATCTCTGCAAATATTACATACTGACACCAAACCTTGTATGTGGCATTGTCACCTCACACTGACCATGCCACATTAATTTGGTAACAGCGCCACCTATTGGTCAAAATTGCACACAGTTGAACACTTTCTCTTTCTGACTGCATTGACACACTTTCCATTAATTACAGATACACTGACCACTCCTTAACGGTAAAGAACAAAAAAAAAGTGTCCTTGTAACATAAAGAGAGATGCACAGCATGAAATATAAGTCAATATATAAGTGTTAATGATCAGGTCAGATTTCTTTCTGATTGTTTAGCTGTCCAGTTGAACAGGAGTGGAGAAACCCATGTATCTTCTGTTTATTTCCTGGTTTGTATGAATATTAAAAATAGTGCTTTGTGTTTCTGTTGATAGAATGAATGAGTTTTCAAAGCACCTAAACAACATTATTACCAGCTACCAGGAAATGTTTTTAGAAATTTGGCTAACATTCTGGCAAGATTGTCTCAAAGTTCTAAAGCAAACGTTCTTTCACGTTAATAGAACGTTTGTTTAAAGCGATCTGGTCTTTAATGATGTTATCAGAATGTTAGCACAAAAATTTTATTCATACATTGTTCAATGAACGTTTTTCTGAAACATTTTAGCTGGATGTTTGTCAAATGTTTAACGGAATGTTTGCGCTATTCTTTTCCAATACTTTTCAGAACTTTGTTTATTTCTCGCAATTCTCAGTTTATATCTAAATTATAAAGATTTTGTGTCTTAATCAGCTTTTCGTCACATGCTGGACAGCAGATGGAGATCATGCAGTAGAACTCATGCATTTCCCGAGTGTGCAATGCTGAATATTCTGAACAAGTGAATTTGTGAAGTCCCTGCCTATTTAAATATATTTCAGACATGAATATCCAGATGCACTGTTATGTCTATCAGCACCATCAATTTATATTGCATTTGTGTTCCTCATCAAGGCATCAAAAGAATGCATTTAAAGAGGCAGCTCCCTCTGTGACTCAGCTGTAGGAATTTCCATGCTTTCACCTGACCTTTACATGCACATTGCATTTAATCTGCTTATTCCAGTTATAGTTTTATTCCAAACAAAAGATGAGATGTATCTATTGAGAATATTCCTGTATATGTGTGTCATGCTTGTTTTTTTTCTTATTGTTCACTTCTGGTAATACCGGAGATGCTTGCTCATTCGATTTGTTGTTTATTAAACCTTATAATGTGCTTTGATTTGTTAGCAGTGCTGGGTAGTAACTGATTACATGTACACTGGATTGAGTAATCAGATTCCAAAAATAAAGTATTTGTAATTTAGAGTATATTACATTTTTAAATGCTCATAATCAGTTTAAAGTTACCTTTTTATGGATTACATGATTACATGAAGCATTTTATAATGTTGATGTCAAAAAATGGAATACATTTTTTTCTTTTTGCTTTTTTATATCAATATGGTACATTTAAAAAGTAATCTAAAAAGTAGTCAGAATGCATTACCTATAGGTTACGTTACGAACTACAGTTTTCATCATGTAATTTCTAATCAGTAATGAACTACAATTTGTTATGAATAACCAATAGTTTCATCTGCCCAGCTGTAAATAATAACAATGGTGTCAGTTTTACCTGATTCAGACCCTGAGAATGTTTACGAACGAGAGGATCATGCAGAACCTTTGCAAGAATGGATTTTGGCAAGCAGGATGTTTCAGAGTATTTTTTTTTTTATTTTTATTTTTTACTTTATATAGGAAAGGTGCAACGATAATATGTGTTCAATGTATAGTATTGTTTAATTACAACAGTAAAACTGCAAGTATACAGAGGAAAGTCACAAGTTTTCCATCAGATCCTTATGCCAACAGTTTTCTTGATTTCCTCACAGTAATCTTGATGGTCCCACTAATGCTTGATTGAAAGTGCTTGACAAACTGCGATGAAAAAAAAAGTACAGTAACATCTGGTAATTTACCTACAAAATAAAACAACAGCTTCTATGTCGAATTATTCTGCTGTCAGCCAACTTCTTCTCAAATGTCACATTCTAAACAAAGAGTTGTTGTTTTCCTGCCATGGGTACATTACATTTCCATTGTAATTGCTTGGTTGATATGTTTTGTTGTTAATTCTTCAACAGTTCGGCAACAAATTAATGCTAACAATTAGACAAAAAATGTTAATAACAAAATAATAGCTCACCTTTTCAATATATGTAATGATTTCATCATTGCTCAGTTCAGCAAAGCATCTCAATTTGAAAGTTGCAGAAGCTAATGCTGTCATATCTGTAAAATGAAAGCTCATATTAGATTCATATTAGCATAGGTGAATAAAACTCTAATTTAATAACAAAATCTGAATGGTGATTAATAAAAATGCATGAACAGGCAAAATAAAATTGCTTTTTTACTTTGTGGGACAGAAGCTGGTTGAGTTGTATATGTAAGTTGAGCTGTCTTTTGAGAAGTAGATGTTACTGCAGCTGATATCGATGTTGATGCAGTTGATGACAGAGTGGTTGATGTTAGCACAGTTGAACTTAAAGTTGGTGCAGGTGGTCTTGATTGAGTTGTAGATGTTGGTTCAGTGACTGCTGAGCGAGATGTAGACTGTGGGGCAGGGGTTGTGGTTGATGATCGAGCTGTAGATGTTGCTGTAGCTGATATACATGTTGGTGCAGGATTTTTTGTTAATCGAACTATAGATGCTGCTGTAGCTATTTTACATGTTAGTTCAGGGGCTGTTGTTCTTGTTGATGGAGCGATAGATGTTTCTGCAGCTGGTGATATAGAAGAAAATAACATTAGTATGTGAGATAGAAGAAAAGCATCTATAGATGGCAGTCAACAGTGACCAATAGTGAAAAAAGCAAAAATGGAAGAAAGGATAGTGAGAGTTATATAGCCACTTAGAAAGCAGGCATGATCTCCTCAAACTTCAGTTAATAAATCAGAGTAATGCCAGTGGGAAAAGAAGTTCTCCTTCAATACAAGAGACAACTGTTATCCTAAAGGCATCCTATTGTTGGAAAAGGATTATGAACTACTATGAGAACTGTTATAATAAAAACTGACAATGTGCAAACAACCACAACAGCTGAATGTGTGGTGACTGAAGACTTTAAGACTCTCTTTGGTAACAAACAATGCAGTACGAAACCACAAACTCAGTTCTATTATTAAATGCTTTCTTTTCTCTGACACCGACATCAAAATAACCTGCATGGCAAGTTTTGTTTGTATTTGCGGAAACTATATTTGCTTTGACTTTTCTTGGTAGTTTGATTTCCTAATGTGATGCACAATCGAGAAGGCATTTATGGAATTGTAGAGCAAGAACTGAGTTATAAGAGCAAAAGGTCACCTACTTTACCAAAGAGCAGTTTCACTACTGAATCCCTTTTACTCATCTATGTTTTGTGAGGTACGCTAGCTTTTATTATTACAAATATTAAGGGAGAAATCTGTGGCATCAAGCAGAATTGTAAAAATGAAGACAAAGAGGTTTCCAGAACCTTCCTCTGGTCAGGCAAACAGAACCATTGTGATTGTTTAAGCCAATATTGCTGTGATGGGCTGTTCTGTTTGGTGAAGTCAGTATACAAATACATTACTCATGCATGACTTTGATATTAAGATGGCATAGAAAAAGAAAATTGACCATCCAATAAATTACCCCAAGGGTCCACTGGTCTATGGCAAGGGTCCTCAACTCTGGAGCTCAAGATCCACATTCCTGCAGAGATTTGCTGCATCCTGTATTAAACACACTTACCTGCAACTTTGTAGTGATCCTGAAGACCTTGATTAGCCTTTTCAGGTGTGTTTGATTAGGGTTGGAGAGAAACTCTGCAGGAAAATGGGTCTCGAGATCCAGAGTTGAGGAAAACGGAAAATTTAAGATCGAGAAAAGATTTTACAACTACAAAAGATTTAAATTAGTCTCTGACAAATCACCGCTGAATATGTGGCAATTGCATTAAACCCTGAAAATTCTTTTTTTGTTTTGTTTGTTTAATTATAAAAATAAATCAAATTATAAAAGAAAAAAAAAAATTCTTTTATTTTTTATATATTCTAACTGTATGCAGTATTAATTGTGATGCTTGAGCAGCACCACTAATTGTACTGTAAATCTCTTTGGATAAATCACTTCTCACAAATGCCTTACATCTTAGGGGATTTATATAGTTTAAATTAGTCACACATTGGCTAGTTTATAATTATGTGTAACTGTATCTGTTAGGGCTCATATAATTCACTGAATAAAAACCACAAACATTTGCAATTATAATTATATATACAAACATGACAAAATTAACAAAAATAAAAATCTATTAAACTAATAAAATCAAAAATTATTAAAATAACCAAAAATACATAAAAAAAACCAAAAATACAGAAAAAATACAAATAAACTAATATAATTAACCAAAAATAAATAAAAAATAAAACAGTAATCTTGGAAAAATGTTATTACAATATAAAATAATGGTTTGGATATATTTTAATATCCTTTAAAATATAATTTACTATTTATTTGATGCAAAGCTGAATTTCCATCATCATTACGCCAGTATAAAGTGTCACATGATCCTTCAGAAATCATTCTAATACGCTGATTTATTATTAGAATTATCAATGTTGGCGACAGTTATGCTGACAAATATATATAATATATATATATATATATTTCACTATATATATATATATATATATATATATATATATATATATATATATATATATTATTTTGTTGTTGTTGTTGTAAACTGCAGTTCTTTTTTCAAAATTCCTTGATGAATAAAAAGTTAGGATTTAGGAAAGAGGATTTATTTAAAATAGAAATCTTTTCTAACAATATAAATCTTTGCTATCACTTCTTAACAATTTAACACATCCTTGCTGAATAAAAGTTTTAATTTCTTTCAAAAAAAAAAAAAAAAAAAAAGAACAAAAATTTACTGACCCCAAACTTTTAAACGGTAGTGCATATTGTTAGAAAAGATTTCTATTTTAAATAAATGCTCTTCTTAACTTTTTATTCATCAAAGAATCCTGAAAAAAGTATCACAGGTTCAAAAAAATATTTCCAGCACTGATAATAAATCAGCATAGTAGAATGATTTCTGAAGATCATGTGACACTGAAGACTGGAGTAATGATGCTGAAAATACAGCTGCACATCACAGAAATCAAATTACTAAAAACATTTAGAAATGTAACATCTAAAATACTTGATGAGCACAATATTAACTCCTGTAAAATAAAAAAAAAAAAAAAAAAAAAACGTAATGATTAAAAATCATTCTGATCCCAAACGTTTGACTGGTATTATATATATATATATATATATATATATATATATATATACACACACACATACATATACATATACATCACATACTTACATACAACTATTTTTGCTATAGACGTCTTACCTGTTGGTATTGATCTACCAATCAGTAAAGCCAATCCAATAAATATAATAAACTGAAACATCTTTTTAAGTTTTTTTGCTACCAAACCTAATGCCAGAAAAGTGACTACTGAGAAGTAACCTAACATAAGTAATGCAAGCTTAATATACTGTCTTTAATCTCCACCCCCCGATGCAACCTGTTATAATTGTCCTGATACAACTGAACACTTTCTATTTCTGACTGCATTGTCACACTAACCCATAAAATCACAACAACATAACCAATCCTCAAAAAAGTGCCCTCGTAACCTAAACAGAGATGCCCTGCATATTACAATTTGAAATAACTATTTTTTATTTGAAAAAAAAAATATATAAAAAAAAAATATATATATATATATATATATATATATATATATATATATATGGATACAATTTACCACTGTTAATAAATATAACATTGTTGTAGTGTTGTTAACCTGCTCAGGAATGAAGAAACCCATTTATCTCCTGTTTATTTCTGGGTTTGTGTGAATATTAAAAATGTATCAGTGCTTTGTGTTTCTGTTGACAGATTGACTGAGTTTCTGGGTCATGGGTGGATCCCGCATTCCAGCAAACCTGAAATTAATTTACAAAGAATCAAACTGTCAATAGTGCATGCTGTTCTACACAGACAGAAAGAAAGACAGCAAACAAATTATCTCTCTCATATAAAAAAAAAACCTTATTTATACATACACACACCAAGCAGCTTTGTTCTTAGAAGATGGAATTTGGCGTATTATAAACTAAGTTGATCACCCATTATTATATATATTATATATATTTATATATATATATATATATATATATATATATATATATATATACAGTTGCAATCAACATTATTCAAACCCCTTGAGCTGCAAGACATTTTGTTGCAGAGAACAACAAAATTTAATAAAAACAATTCAACAAAGGCATCGGTGAAATACTGTATTAGAGAAAGTTTCTTAATACGCATTTGAGTGATTCTGAGAATGTAACATTGATGAATAATGATAAAAATCTAATTGGCTCTAAACATTCATGTTCAAAATTATTCAACCCCCAAAAGTCAAATTTTGTGCAGAATCTTTTATTGTTTAAAACCACTGATAAACGCTGCCTATAAGTGCTCAGAAGCTTTTGTCACCTCTTTACTGCAGTTTTGGCCCATTCCTCGCCTGAAAAGCTTTTAATCTTTGGTTTTCATACTGCCACTGCTTTCTTCAAATTCAAAATTTTTTTTTCAAATTTTCAAACAAAAAATTTTCAATAAGAGTAAACTCTGGAGACTGAACAGGGCACTCAAGGACATCTTCTGACTGATCCCTGAACCAAGCAGAAGTAGATTTGGATGTGTACTTTGTGATGACGGTCCTGCAGGAAAGTCCATGGATCATCAGCTTCCTTCTTTGCACCAAAGTCATCACAATTCTTACAAAAGTGGTCTGATACTTCAAAGAATCCACAATGTCCTTCGTAAAGTCATGATTTCCACTTCCTGAAACAGTAAAACACCCCCCTAACAGGGCTGGTCCACCTCAATGTTTGACCAAGGAGATGTGTTCTCCTGTTTATGAGCTTTACCTTTTTGTACCAGACATAGGGTCTAAAAGGTGCAGTTTGGTCACATCGCTCCATAAAACATTCTTCCAGAACTAACTGTTTTTTTTTTTTTTTTTAAATAGAGTTTCTAAAGACTTAATTGTGTTTTAAGACAATTTTGTTCCCCATCATACAAACAAACAAATGAAAAAGTGACTTAAAAACAGCAATGTTGAATAGGGGATGAATAATTATGACACAGCTGTGTTATTTAAAAAAATCATATAACTCAAAAATATGACATTATATATTGACATTATCACTTTTAAAATGCCACTAAACTGTTAATGCAATTTGTATAAAAAAAATCCTGGATCTTCAGAAAAGCTTGCATTTGTAAAGTACTGCGGTCTCTGAGGGGTTGAAAATTTTTGATTGCAACTTACTATTCTCTTGTTAAGTGTGACGTCACGTGTCACCGCTTCAGTGTCCAAACGCTCTATCAGATACCATGAGAGAACAACAAATGGTGCTAATATACACTCACAATGTGATATAATACTAGCGAGAAAATTATAATCCTAACCTTTAACTCCACACCGAAGTCCCAGATAGCCAGACAATGAAAATATAAATAAATAAACATAAAAGTTATTTGTGTTTGGGACACTGTGAGCACAGAGACTGTAGTGTACACCGTAAGTTTGAAAGCGTTTAGCTTAAATGATTGATATGAATAAACAGTGCTAATAAAGGACTGCTGAGGTAGTATTCTCAAGTGAAGCGAGTTGAGGCTTGGACCCGGAAACAGCGCTTCTTACGTCATCACCTAACAACCGAACATTGATTGCAACACTATATTTTCACCAGCCAAAATGGTTTTAAGTCAGTTATTTCTATCTTCTGCTGTAGTGTGTCAGTTTTATATCAGTTTACATTTCCCAACATCAAGCGTCTCGGAGACATTGCCACAGTTCTTCTGGACTGAGTCTGTCTCAGTTTGTTCTGTTTTCTGACTCCTTGTGCAAACAAAACCAATGTTTGGAAATGTGAACAGACATTCCCTACTGACACAATACAGCAAAAGATAGAAATAACTGACTTAACCATTTTTTTAACTGGTGAAAATATAGTGTAATAATAATTTTGGCCACCACTGATAGCAATTTTGAAATGGAGTTACAGTTATATTGTTCTGCCTGCGGCTGTACTTTAACAACCCACTCGTGAGGACATTTAGATCCTCTAGGTAAAAAAGGTTTGTAAATCAGCCCAAAGATGTTTTGAGGTGGATCTAGTGCTCTGCAGATGTTTCTGTGATGAGTAAACTGAGGGGGTTGAGTTAGCTGATAGAAAATATCATTTCCTGACAGAAAATCCGTGGAAGTCATGCAATGCAATGTCCTCACTAAGATAGCCAAACTATCTTAAGATAAGATAGCCAAAATGTGTATGTGTGTGCTAGCGTGAACTATTTTGTTGGTTGTATTTTATGCGTTTGCAGGAGGGCTTTTATTTTGAAAACCAGCGGACCTGCTGATTTTTTTTCTTTCTTTTTATGACCGACTTCAACAACTAAACGTTTCACGTTAACTACCGCCTTCCGTGCTTTTCTTGTTTGGCAAATGCTTCCGTTCAAGCAAAAACAAGCAGCACTTTAAACAGCTGCGTTAATGCATTGTCGACGAATTTAAGAAATATAATTTTTAAGGATGCCAGAAAATCGTTTAAGTCAAGTCGTTCTTCCGGTTCGCTTCCGGTTTCCACGTCTCGCGTTTGGCTCGAGCACGTTTGCAGCTGCAGCCATTTCTGCTCAAACTCACACACTTTTATAACTTCTCCAGTCTCAGCGAATGTCCGCACGCTTAACTGATTATTTAGTTACTTAATCGATCAGGTAATGCACGCTGTCGTTTAATTCAGATCGGTGCCAGTGTGGTGATATTCCTGCACTCGTCGCGTGTAAATATGTGTTGTTGGAGACGCTGATGATGGAGAGAGATTTACTCAGACAGTCCCTGTCCTATCACGGGGACAATCTGCTGTCACTCTTAAAATGCGAGCAAAGTGAGAACCCGGACTTTAAACATGTGGCTGCTGATCTCTCCAAAACGCTCAGTCAGAGGTAAGACACGATTTGATATTAGTTACACATGATTATTTGCATACACCATTTAAAATGCAAGAAAATGTGTACACCAACCTTTAAAAATAGCCAGCAAAACTTATTTGATCAGTTCTTGTATTAGTTACTCCCCTGCATGCGGTTACAGACTGACTTTCTTCTGTGGAGGTATTTAACAGAATGTGTGCGCTGATCTTTTCCGTACCTCAGAAGTATTTAGAGTTTATCTCTTGCTGTTCTCAGTTTATGTCTGAGTGGTAACAGAATATTATGCATGTAACATTTTGATAATGTATTGGCAGTAAGTGAGCGTTTTGTCATTGGTTTGAAACAGGGATAAAGAAGAGGCGAGTCCTGTTCTGGAGCAGTTCATAGCAAGGAAAGCTGATCTTCTGTTTGCAGCGTCGTGGAAAACATCTACACCAGCAGATGAGTGGCAGCAGGATCCTGGAGGTGAACTGACCCGTGCATTTCTCATGAAATTCACAGTCTTATTTCTATTACGTGCAATCATGTCACTTTTTTTGAAGCACGCTGTTTGATGAAAGTGAAGGGTTGAACGCTGGGGTCTTCTTCTAATGCTGCTTGTGTTGTTTCAGAGGCGCACGCCGTCATGCCTCCGCTGGAGCAGTTCATGGAGGTGTGTTTCGAGGAGAGACGTGAGCTCTTCTACAGGGACGTGGAGCGTGGAGACATGCTCATCGGAAGAATCAACTCCGTGCGAGACTTCGGCTTATTCGTAACTCTTCTCTGCACTGCTGGAGGACTGGAAAGAGACATTGAGGATCTGGAGATAAAGGTTGGATCGAAGTTATTTAGTTATTTTTCTCTTTTTGTATTCGTTCAGTTGCAGCTCGTCAGTCAAATGTGATTCTGAAAATAAATGTTGTCTATTAAGGCCCTCTGTCCATTAAGAGAAGTTCCTTCGACTGGAAATCACGACGATCCTCTGTCTTATTACCAAATTGGGGATTTGATTCGAGGTATTTTTTTTAGCTCTATTAAAAATGAATGTCTATGTATAAATAGTAAAATGATTAGATTTGATAAAGGGGTATTTTCTGGCACAGCTGGGGTGAAGGACATTGACCGCTACCACGAGAAGCTGACCTTGTCACTGTATTCATCCTCACTGGCTACTCACTTGGATAAAGTCAAGCTGGGAGTCATCAGCAAAGAAGATCTTCCTCTTCATTATATGTACGTAGAGACAAGATGACTATTGACTGGTTTGTCTCAGACTTCCTGTTGTTGATTGTTTCCTCCGTTCGTTCAGCCGGGGTGAAAAGGTGGCCGCAGACAGCAGCCAGACGTATGAGAAGCTCTTGGAGAGCTCTCTTGGTTTGTCCAACCCTTTAAATGTGCACTTCCTCCTGGGGAAGCTGGGAATAAGTGATACACAAACTCCTTCACTCATGAGGGGCTTGCAGAGGTACGCGCTGTCTGTGGCTTTCATGTCATTGCCAGCTTTCATGGTGGGTTTTTTTCAGTTAAATTGCATTTATTTATTTTTATTATGTATACACAGTAAACGCTTCAAAGAAGATGATTTTGGAACAGCTATTCGGAAGAAACAGTCAGTGTCCTGGGCCTTGAAATGGTTTGTGTTTAGCTGATTTTTCCTTATATTCCATTAAATCAGCACAATTTATAATTATTGTTTTATTTAAAAATGCATTCAGATGTTTTTCATTTCTGAATTACATTAGTCCAAATTGTCAGGAGGATAAATATTTGAGTGATAAGTTGAATGATTAAGATGTGTGCACTCATGCTTTTGAGCTGCAAGGAAGATATTTTACATTTTAAGAGTTATTCAAATTAAATGTTTCTTGAAAATGCTATGAAACCAGCAAGACTATTTGATCACATTTTTAAAAGATCGTTCCTTTTCTGTTTTGTGGATGCTCTAATAACCCACTTGATAAATATATTTGCTACATATATACTAAATAACTATCAAACTATCATAAACTAGTGCTGTTATAAGCTACCGTGTTGGAGAAAGTTACTTTTAAAAGTAGTGCATTACAATATTGCATTACACCATAAAAAGTAATGCGTTACGTCACTTTTGTCACCTGGGCTGAGCTTGCATCCGTTTTTTTTTTTAAATAACAAATCACTTTCATACCAAAAATGAAATGATTAAGACTCCGGCTGAAGGAAGTGCCTCTGCCTTTGCACTTTCTCCCAATTTCTCTCAAAAAATTTCTCTCACATGAGGATACGAAATCAAAACCCAAACACAAAAAAAAATCAAAAATAAATAAATTGAAAATTAATGAGTAAACAATTACTTGAAAAAGTAATCTGATTACGTAAGTCGCGTTACTTGTAATGCATTACCCCAGCACTGGTGAACTAAGAGTGACCGCATGATTTCTTCATATCATTACAGTGTTAAAGCTGGTGTTGACCATTTCAAATCGGGTCGTCATGTAGAAGCGATGAATGAGTACAACAAGGCCTTGGAGATCGACACAAACAATGTGGAGGCTCTTGTGGCACGTGGAGCTCTGTGAGTCATGATAAAAACTTGTTCATATATAGAGTAATATTTGCATGTTTATTGCTCTGGCTTGTTACATAATTACTAAAGCTGTTTTAATTTTTTTTGTAGATATGCAACCAAAGGAAGCTTGATGAAAGCTATCGATGACTTTGAACTGGCTTTGGAGAACTGCCCCACACACAGGAATGCTAAGAAATACCTCTGCCAGACACTGGTGGAAAGAGGAGGACAGTATGTTATCTAGAATTAGTCTTGCTACTTCTAGTTCTCTGGTGGAAATTAGTTTAATGCTTACATGTGCCAAAAAATAAAGTCCACAAAAAGGCCACAAGAAGTTATGCGTTACAGTGATTTTTAGCACAATTTAAGCTGCATTTACAATGCAAAGCTTAATGCTCACATCCAATACTTAACTTTTTTGTATGTGTGTGTGTGGCCTGCCTGTTTAAATACACATGAAGGTATAGTTCACCCAAAAAAGAAAAATTTACTGACGATAAAGAAATATACTCACCTTAAGGATTTATACGATGTATACATTATTATTTGATTGTTTGGTTTTTTTTTTTAAGAAGATTTTTAGCTGAAACCGAGGTCCTGACATTTAAATCAGTGGCTGCCCATATTTGAGGATAAAAAACAAACAAACAAAAAACATCAAGCAGCACAAAATTAATACTGGTGGCTCCTGATGATATAGTGAGGTCTTAAGTGAAACGATCGGTCTGTGCAAGAAACTGAACTTTAAATACAACATTACTGCCTGTAATACGAGATGGTCCTCACTGCAGAACACAAGATCCTCCCACCTTACATATACCTAAACTTACCCCTCTCCACCCCTAAACTTACCCGTTCACACCCATAAACTTACCCGTCCCCTCTCCTAAACCCATCCGTCTCCACCCCTAAAGCCACCCGTCTCCACCCCTAAACCCACCCCTCGACCCCTAAACCTACCAGTCTCCACCCTTAAACACACCCATCTCCACCCCTAAATCCCACCCATCTCCATCCCTAAACCCACCCATCTCCACCCCCTAAGCATCTACACCCTCTCCACCCATCTACCCAACCTACCCATCTCCCCCATACCCACCCATCTTCAGCCCTAATCCCACCCATCTTCACCCATAATCCCACCCATCTCCACCCCTATACCCACCCATCTTCAGCCCTAAGCCCACCCATCTCCACCCATAAACCCACCAATCTCCACCCCATACCCACCCATCTTCAGCCCTAAGCCCACCCATCTCCACCCCTATACCCACCCATATCTCCCCTACCCACCCATCTTAAAGCCCACCCATCTCCACCCCTATACCCACCCATCTCCACCCCTATACCCACCCATCTTCACCCCTAATCCCACCCATCTCCATCCCTATAAACCCCCTAAACCCAAACCCACCCATCCCACCCCTAAACCCACCCATCTCCACCCCTATAACCACCCACCCATAAATCCCACCCATCCCACCCCTAAGCCCACCCATCTCCCAACCCATCTTCAACCCCTAATCCCACCCATCTCCACCCCTAAAACCACCCATCTCCACCCTTAAACCCACCCATCTCCACCCCTTTACCCACCCATCTTCACCCCTAAACCCACCCATCTCCATCCCTTAACCCACCCATCTCCACCCCTAAACCTACCCATCTCCACTCCTAAACCTACATCTCCACCCTTAAACCCACCCATCTCCACCCTTAAACCCACCCATCTCCACCCCTATACCCACCCATCTTCACCCCTAAACCTCTCCACAATCCCACCCATCTCACCACCCTAAAACCCACCCATCTCCACCCCTAATCCCACCCAACTTCAGCCCTAAGCCCACCCATCTCCACCCCTATACCCACCCATCTTCATCCCTAAGCCCACCCATCTTCATCCCTAAACCCACCCATCTTCACCCCTAATCCCACCCATCTACACCCCTAAACCCACCCATCTCCACCCCTATACCCACACATCTTCAGCCCTAAGCCCAACCATCTTCACCCCTAATCCCACCCATCTCCACCCCTAAACCCACCCATCTCCACCCAAGACCACCCCATCTCCGCCCTTAAACCCACCCATCTCCACCCCTAATCCCACCCATTTAACCTCCTAAACCCACCCCATCCCTCTCCACCCCATCTTCACCCTAACCCAACCATTTCATCCCTGTTTCCCACCCATCTCCACCCCTATACCAACTCATCTCCACCCCTAAACCTTCATCCCTAAACCCATCCATCTTCACCCCACCCATCTCCACCCCTAATCCCACCCATCTCCCACCTTCTCCAAAGACCACCCATCTCCACCCATATACCCACCCATCTCTCCACCCCTTAAACCCACCCATCTCCACCCCTAAACCCACCCATCTTCACCTCTAAACATATGATGCGATTTCAAGTTTGTCTTTCTCTTTTTATTCCATTTGTTGTATATTAAAGGGCTCATATGATGCTATTACAACATTTTCTTTATATTAACCCTTTAAAACAGTTCCACCCCTTGTATATTAAAGGGGTTTTTCCCACCTCTTTGGAGTGTTACAAGTGTTCGTAATAGATAAGATCCACCATAAAGTTGCAAAGACCAAAGTTCTCAACCCCCAACCCAGATATTCTTTCCAAAAGTTAAGACCCACCCACGCCCTCCTTAAACCCACTCGTTCTAACCCTATACCCACATGTCTACACCCACTGTGTGGCAAGATTTGCCTAATGCACGCACAAAAAAACCTACACATCTCCACTAGAAACCTCATCTCCATTAAGATGTATTTCCATTAGGGCTGTCAAAACCCCTGAAACCAACTCATTCCACCCCTAAACCTTGTGCTAAAAATATTATTTAAAATAATTTGTAATTTGCAGTGAGGGTAAAAGAATCCAGAGCTTTTGCTCACTTATTCCATTTGAGGCCACAAGGGGGCACATCAAGCGATTTTCAAGTTTGATAATAAGTCGTGTTTGTGAAAGGTGATCCCTAAAGTTGCAAAGACTAAAGTAAACCCAAAGAGAAGATTCTTTCTAATGTACAGTATGTGGAAACACCCTCCTAAAACAGTTTTTTTAAACTTACACCGCACATAAATACATCAAAAATGTGTGGGAAGCTTTTTAGCAACGCCGCCAAATGTTCGCCTTTAAACGTTACTAATGTAAGGCAACTACCCAACATATAAAACCATACCACCTATAAATATCCAATATTAATGCTTTAGCAGCTACCAAAAAACCATACCAGCCACTTGGCAGTGTCATAACAACAGCAACACCTGTGTAATGCATGAACCTTCAAGAATATCAATATAGATATTGTAGATCGGAAGAGACATTAATGTCAAATTCAGCTCTTGTGCAGAGGTGAATAGGCTGTTTCGCAATACCTTTGTGGGTTTTTTTACTGCTGGATGTCCATTTTATAATAATTTGTTATGCCTTTAACTCTTCCAAATGAGTTTTGATGGTTCTCTGATTTATTTATTTTTTTTTCTGCCTAGACTTGAAGAGGAAGAAAAGTTGGTGACCGCTGAGGGTCTCTACAGAAGAGCCACCGTGTTAGATGACACGTTTCAAGAGGCTGCAGAAGCCTTGGCGAAACTTCAGTTACGTATCCAGGTGAGCTGGATAAACCTGCCTGTCATGAACGCATGGTTGGCTGCTACTGCAAATTTAGTCAGAATAGTAGCCTCAGTGTTTTGGGTACACAGATATGTCAAGTTTTAAAGGAACAGTTCACCCCAAAATGAAAATTTTCTGAGACCTTACTCGCCCTCAGGCTGTCCAAGATGAGTTTGTTTCTTCATCAGATTTGGAGAAATGTAGCATCACATCACTTGCTCATCAATGGATCCTCTGCAGTGAATGGGTGCCGTCAGAATGAGAGTCCAAACAGCTGATTAATACCTCACAATAATCCACCAGTAATCCACAGCACTCCAGTACATCAGTTAATGTCTCGTAAAGACAAAAGCTGTGTGTTTGTAAGAATCAAGTACTCCATCCATAATATTGCTTTCTCCAGTGAAAAAGATCTGGTCTGAATCAGGAGAGAAATCTGCACAGATCAAGCAACGTTTACAAGCCAAAACAGCTCTAAACAAATATGTGGGTGGACTTTGATGAGAGATGAGATTTTTCACTGGAGGAAGCTTTATTATGGACTTGTATTTTGGTTATCAGTTTAAAGTTTAAATGTCTTAATAAAGGACTTGATTCCTACAAACACACAGCTTTTGTCTTTAGAAGACATTATTGATGGACTGGAGTGCTGTGGATTATTGTGATGTTTTTATCAGCTGTTTGGACTCTCATTCTGACGGCACCCATTCACTGCAGAGCATCCGTTGGTGAACAAGTGATATAATGCTACATTTCCCCAAATCTGATGAAGAAACAAACTCATCTACATCTCGGATGACCTGAGGGTGAGTAAATATTCAGCAGTTTCATTTTTGGTACACTGTTCATAAGTAAAGTATGCAGTTTTTAACTCTCAAAAAGTTGTTTTTAACTGACAGTTTTTGGAGTACTGATGAAGTATTTTTGTTATTTATGTGTCTATCTGATCTTGGACCTGTGAAACCTGATTGATGGGACCTTTAACCCTCATTGCACTGGGTTGACATAAATGCCCCATGTGGAAATAAAACCCCTCCGCCTTTGGTTTGTATTCTGTTCCTGGTACGACGGTAATTGCATCTAACAATCATTGCTAAATATAACATGTTTTCTTACATTTTTTCCATTGCTTAACATGCCTGGGGTGTGAAAAACGGCACTTGTGCGAAATTGCTCATGCTGGATGCCTGCACGATGCATGCTTGATTAATTTCTTGAAAACTATTCAAATTTTACCCTGTCAATGAACTGCTTTAAAGAAATCGCTTAAACTGAAAGAACAGGAAGCTGCCAAAGAGCAGGAAAAAGCTAAGACTGTGGAGACAAGTGCAGAGAAATTGCGTAAGATCCTAAAAGAAGAGAGAAGGTAACGTCAACCGCACCAGATTTATTCACATGTTTTTATTCCTGTTAAGCACATATTTGGTCCCATACACACTGCAGCTAAATACAGTTGTATACAGTTCTTTAATTTACAGAAATCAGGTAGTAAAGGCCTGTTCACACCAAGCATTAAAACTATACTATTTAAAAGAGCTTGAGCATTTAAAGCGGCAGACGACAGTTAACAACATTTAAGATAGGGCTGGGCAATATAATGAATATTCACAATGTGTTCGCTATGATTATTCTGGTGACATGAAGTTAAAGAGATGGATCCCCCAAAATGGAAATGTACTCACTCAGAAGTTGTGTCAAACCGGTTTCATTTGCTGGTCACAAAAGAAGATATTTAGAAGTCGACGGAAGCCATTGACTTAGTATTATTTTTTCATACTATAAACTAGCGTCAACTGTTTGGTTTGGAACAACTTCAGCGTGAGTAAATAATGACAGAAGTTACATTTTTGGGTGAACTATCCCTTTAAGCAGTATTGTAAATACCATGATGGCTTTAATGCACTTTATTTGTATTTGTATTTTTAAAATGCACTATTATTGGCTGTTATATTAAAAGGCTCTTTTCATTTATCAACTGGGAATACAGCACTCTAAATAGCATAAAGAGTGTAATTACCCAAATTTAGTGAAACATTATTTTGGGTTTTAAGTTGCCAGTCACCGCCAGCATTTCTGATCATTTTCACAAAATTTCCTTGGCCCCCAGAATATTTTGTTGTATAAATCTGAGCAACACTTGAATATGGGTAAGTTTCATAAAAAAAAAAAAAAAAAAAATGTATATATATAAGAAATATATAAGAAATATAGCCTCCTCCTATATAGAAGTGAAAACATGGAAAGCCAGAAAGTGTTGATCTATATTGCCTAGCCCTGATTTATAAAATAAGTCACACAAACGTTGCATTGTGTATGTGACCATTGAAATCTTGAGCATTTCTTCCATCAAAACAAGGTAAGAACTCTTCTATTTTACTGTTTTAATCTTGCCCCATTTTCTGATGGGTGCTCACAGTGCCCTGCTCGTTTCAGCGTGATGTTTGCTTCCATTTAGAATGAAGAAGAAAAGGAAGCGGTCGACCTCTTCCTCGTCCTCTTCATCCTCAGATACGTCCTCCACTACAAGCGATGACTCTTCTTCAACGAGTCGCAAAAAATCGAAGAAACGGAAACACAAACGCCGGCGCTCATCTCACGGCAGTAAGAAACACAAGAGGAGAGTGTCGTCTTGTAGCGATAAAGTGGTGGAAGATGACAAAGAGTGGTTTCCCGCTCCTGCTAACACCTCTGCTTCCTACATCAACCAGAAACAATCCATAAGCAAACTCATCAGCGAAGGAGAACCGTCCTGGGGCAAGAGCCGACACGAAGACGGCAGAGGTAGGTTAGATGATGCTATCGACAGAAGCCTGGAGAGCGTCAAATATGGAGCCCAGCCTGAAGCGCCTCGACTGGGACGTCCTGAAGTGAACGGCCAAGTTACAGATCGACACAGAAACCGGAGGGATTCTTCCTCCTCAACCCAGTCTGAATATTCCCACAAATCTGATCGACACTCCAAGGAGTTTTCCTTGCAAGGCAGAAAACGTAGTGAATCGGAACGAGGCGGGAATGAAAAGATGGATAGAGCGGAGAGAAATAGTCAAGATCAAGATGACGGCGGGAAGTCTTCAGGTGTAGCCCTAAAAAAAGATGTCCCTTCCAACTTGTTTGACATTTTCAGTCAAATCGCTGAATTTGAGAAGGAAAAAAAGCTGAAAAAGTGAAAGAGTTGCTCTTCGGGGCTGTCAAGAGTTACACTAGTAGTGCTTTCATTACTAGAAGTAGCAGGTTTAACCCTCAAGTATAGTGATTACAATATATATGATAGTTAATGATACCTTGATCAGAACTGTTTATTTTCATAATTTGAGGTTAGATTTGTTTGTGGGGGGTTGGGAGAGAACCTGCCTTTAAAAACTGCCAAGCAAAGCCAAAACTTGTGAGGTGGATGATGCCTCAGTATTATAATTTGCATTCAGTATAATGTCAGTGTTCAAATAAATGAATGTAATGCTCATGGTTTGCTCTTTGTCTGTTGAAACACTGTATATTAAAGGTATAAATGGTTTACTACGGGATGCAAAGTGGTCTTCCAGCAGGGTTTCAGGAAGCCAAATCAACTAATAGCCACATTCAAGGTTTAGGACTTTACACACTAAAATGTAACAAAGACTTTCAAGCTTAACAACTTAAGGTTCCGTTTAATGCTCTTTTTGATATTATAATGAATTATTAAAATTTGAAAATGCAAACACATAATTGGATTTATTAAAATCCATGCTTGTGTGTTTGTGTATGTGTTTTTCCAAAAGCACTGAGATTGGAAATGGACAAAATCTGTAAAGTGATGACCAATTTAAACAATATTCAATAGACGATATGTTTGGTTTCGGAAAAACGTAAGAACATCTGAAAATATAGATAGGAAATAAGATAGAGCATTTAAAGGAAGTACTATGAATATTCATATATTTGATATATTTATTGGATTATTGTTTTAAGTTGATATTACTACTGTACATATGAAATATTAATTGAAAATGACATTTTTGGTTTTGTTTGTTTTTCAAATTCAGTGTGCAGTCCATCAGAGGGCAGTATAACACTGGCCTTCCTCTGTAATGGACTTTTGATGTCCTTTTGCCTCATAATATAATAATTCAGCCTTACATTAGCTGAAACGCAGTCCATTAATGCAACACATGCAGGTCATTTTCAATGAAGCGAGAAACAATGAAAGAAAAAGACTATTAAGAAAGTTCGGTTTTATTCATTAACTACAGGAACTGCTTAATTGAAGAACAGGGGTCTTGACTGGTCAGTAAGGACCCCCGAAAATAAGGAACCTCCTTGTTTGCAACTTAAAGAAATTGACTAATATTTTAATATTAAATATAATAATATTGGGTACTATTAAAGAATAAGTGTGAACAATGTTTTGTTTTGGGCGTATAATTGCATGATGACTGCAATTAAGTTAAAGTGTATTATAGTTTAAACATATATTAAATGCAGCTAGCAGCACTGTATATAATATAATCTGGAATCAGATTCCAAAAATAAAATGTTTGTAATTAGATTAAATTACATTTTAAAATCAGACTATATTTACTTTTTTTATTATTATTATTGATTACGTGATTACATATTATTCACACAAGTCTTTGTCTTTTAAACACATTAAAATGCACAAATTCACATTATTTCTTATTTACATGTAAAGCAGGGAATTTCAAACTTTTTGTCAGCCGAACCTCTTTCATCTAATATATTTACTTGAAGTACTCCTGAGATTTTCAGGGAAAAAGTTAACACATTTGCATGTTCATGGTTCTCTGATGTTGGTTAATGGTCACATGACTTGCAGACAAACAAATAAAATATTTCATCTTTTTCTTTAGTAAATGTTTTGTTTTGATTGTTATTTTAAAATGATTTAGTTTAATTTTACATTATGATTTAATTACTTGTTAGATTTTCATTAAACTCACAAACCCCCTGCAGTTGCTTTATGAACCCCAGTTTAGGAAACCTTTATGTTTAATGCACTTCATGTTGTCTGTAACAACAAATTGAATATATTTTCATTCTAACTGTATTTTTATATCAATATGTTACAAGATATGGTACTCTATTCAAATTAATGTGATAAATGAGTTAGGTCAAAAGTAATCTAAAAGTAGTGTGATTACCTGAAATGTGTAATGTAATGGATTACGTTAATCACTACAATTTTTGTCATGTAATTTGGAATCAGTAATGGACTACAATTTGTAAGTGATCTACCAATGCTCTGGCACTTAGCTGGACTTTAGAGTGCTTTTTACCCACTTTAGTATATCTTTGTATGTAATTTAATAATTTTGTTTTCTTTGAAATATGGTTAAAGTGTACTGACAAGCAAACATAAGTTTGTAGGACCACTCTAATTATTATTATTTTCAATTATACACAATATATAATGAATACAAGCACATATATACCTATACAGCAGAAGATATGTGGCACTGAAGGTCCACTAGTCCTTGAGTAAGTCGTAATAATGGCTGTGGGCTCAGGACAGACATGACTGCGTTTGATGAAATGGCAGATTTTCCACCCAGGAATTACCCATCATCCCTCTGTGCCACTCAGTGATGGAAAACTGGACAGGCCCTTTCAGAGGAGAAATGTGGTTTGTAAGAAGCTATTCTCTGAAGGGATAATCAGACTGAGGAACATGCTGACTATGAAGAGGCTTTCAATTCAAGCCGAAACAGGAAAAATACATCTTCTGGTTGAACTAAAGGAAGTACCTATTGAGTTCTTGGAGCATGACTTCATAAAGTCATGACTACATAAAATTTAAAAACTGAAAAAATATTTTTACACTGTATATATTATAATGTTTTATTTCAATCTTTGATTAATTACTTTTCAGTTTGGTCAAATAGTTTTCATAGTTTAAGATAATAATACACACACACACACACACACACACAAGCCATTTGCCATTCAAAAAATATTTGAAAAGTAACAACAATTAACAATGAAGTTGTGGTTAAAAAAAGTCTTCATATAACAAAATTATATGGAAAAAAAATAAATAGTTGAAATCTGTTTACCGACTGTTTTATCGAACTCTGCACATTCTTTTTAACAATGTCAGGTTCATTCACGTTAGTCTGGCTGTTTTTTAATCAGATAAAAAAAAAAATGAGAGAATCACATTCACAGGACGTCTATAGCCTACTTTTTGCTCAAATGTTTTTCTTATCAGCAAAACACTATTTTACTCTGCACTTTCAAAAGTACGTTCAGACATTTTAGTTTAAACTATGCAACAAAAACATCCAATCAAACGTAAGAAAAATTACAGTAAGCAAATCCACTTGCAACAAATCACTATTCAAATGAGCGGATATTGTGCCGTCCGCGTGTGCCGTGTCTCCAGGCTTGTTGTTGTGGCAGTAACCGATGATGCAACACGATTAGTGCCGAATACGCTTTTCTGAGAGTTGACATTTGGTACTGCGCCGTCCTTAGAAAAGCCTGTGAAAAGGCTGTGAATTGCATTACACTCGTACTCTAGAAAAGATTTGGGTTAATTTGGCAAACACAGAGTCTCTGAGTCTACAACAGCACTATAGAAATACTCAGACATGCGGATGGAAATTTCAAGAGAGCAGAATTTCTGAGACAGGATGGAGAAAAAAGTGCTGACTCCGGTTGCTGGGACCGGCCTTGGCTAAATCCAGTGAAGAGATATGAACACTTTCTAATTTGCTTCCCCCCTATTTTAATAATAGCTGTGCATAAGTAATTTATGAAAGGCCAGCCGGCACTGGGCATGGGAAAATTAAACTCATTTTATCATAAAGCAGGTGGATTTCTATTTATCATTAGCATGCATACAATTTTCACAATGTTATTCCTTATACTGATGGAATGTAACCAAATAATGTAGGAAGGTTTTTGGGGGGGGCTTGTGCACAAGTGAAATTCAAAGATAAAAGTGCCAGGCACTTGCAATTTTCTGCCAACCCAACCTAATTCTGAAAGCTTCTTATTACAGCACAGATTCATTTGCTCCAAGTTAAAGCGACATAAGGATTCACATCTGATGAAATGCAGGGCGTCCTTTGTATCATTAGTTGCACTCCGCCTACAAAAGACATGCAAATTTGAACCTCGGCCAGCAGAAACATTCCTATTACATTATGCATTATCTCATCTATGTCAACATTGAAACTGTGCCATCTAAAAACTTGTTTTTAAATCAAATGCGCATGTTTCTGTCTGTTGAGGTTGTGCGGGAACATGTGTGAGATGGGGAAAAGCGCTAATTCAGAATATATATATGAACCCAGGACATAAGCAGATTATGGGCATTTAGAATGGTTTGTTATCATAATATTCTGTGCAGCATATTGCAAACTTGTGTTGGCCAGTTTGAAACATGCTGTTGAAGATCATAGTTAATTCTGCTGATTTATGGTAATTCTGTGGCGCTATCAAACATGGCATCAGAAACACTAACAAGCTTAGCATAAGCTCCTGCTGAAACCTTATGAGGTTTGAATTCCTGGAACGACTGCGGACGGTGGCGAAAAATCTCACTTCAGCAGAAATGGGCTGATTCCGGCTCTAAAAATTAGTGCTACTGCATATATTTTTGCAAGGAAAGGTAGTCTGGGCCTTGCTGGAAAACTGCCATGTTTATATATTTGGGGAAAGTCAACTCTTTTCCACAGTAATAATTCCTGCTCTGAATTTTGCATGAGTTAGTAAATTTTTATTCCATACAAATAGCAAATGAATCAATTAAATCAATATAGATTATGTTATCAATATTTAGTGTTAGTAAGTTAGAAAGTAGTATTTTTTATGTATTAGGTGCGTTATTTGGTAACCCCCCATCCCCCATCCCCCGTCCCCAGTCCCCCAAAAAAGTAACTATCCAGCACTGCCCTAGCAATCATACAGAACAACCTCACTAAAAACAAAGCCCTAGCAGGCACCAATAATGCCATAACAACTTCTTATCAACCCCTAGCAACTACTTAGCCACGTTATAGCACCTAATCTTCACAATTTAGCAAATGCATAGCAAAACACCCGAGAAACCACCCTGCACATCTTGATAACTACCTTAGCAACCAACCAGGATACCTTAGCAACCACCCCAAACACCATAACAACCACTTAGCAACTTCCTAGTAACCACCCAGAACACCTTAGTAACCATTTAGCGGTATTAAAGCAACCACCTAACAATGCGTTAGCAACCATTTATCACACTCACTGGCCACTTTATTAGGTACACCTTGCTAGTACTGGGTTGGACCCCCTTTTGTCTTCAGAATTGCCTTAATTCTTCATGGTATAGATTCAACAAGGTGTTGGAGACATTCCTCAGAGATTTTGGTGCATATTGACATGATAGCATCATGCAGTTGCTGCACATTTGTCAGCTGCACATCCATGATCCGAATCTCCCGTTCCACCACATCCCAAAGCTGCTCTATTGGATTGAGATCTGGTGACTGTGGAGGCCATTTGAGTAAAGTGAACTCATTGTCATGTTCAAGAAACCATTCTGAGATGATTTGAGCTTTGTGACATGGTGCATTATCCTGCTGAATTAGCCATCAGAAGATGGATACACTGTAGTCATAAAGGGATGGACATGGTCAGCAACAATACTCAGGTAGGCTGTGACGTTTAAACAATGCTCAATTGGTACTAAGGGGCCCAAAGGGTGCCAAGAAAATATCCCCAACACCATTACACCACCACCAGCAGCCTGAACTGTTGAGACAAGGCAGGATGGATCCATGCTTTCATGTTCTTTACACCAAATTCTGACCCTACCATCTGAATGTCGCAGCAGAAATCAAGATTCATCAGACCAGGCAACATTTTTCCAATCTTCTATTGTCCAATTTAGCTGAGCCTGTGTGAATCGTAGCCTCCGTTTCCTGTTCTTAGCTGACAGGAGCAGCACCCGGTGTGGTCTTCTGCTGCTGTAGCCCATCTGCTTCAGGGCTCGACGTGTTGTGCGTTCAGAGATAGTATTCTGCATACCTTGGTTGTAACAAGTGGTTATTTGAGTATTTGAGTGGTATATTTACTGTTGCCTTTCTATCATCTCTAACCAGTCTGCCCATCTCCTCTGACCCATCAAAAAAACAATTCAATTCAACACAAACAACACCCACTCAATATATACTCTCTCTTCATCAGACCATTCTCTGTAAACCCTAGAGATGGTTGTGCGTGAAAATCCCAATAAATCATCAAAATACCCAAAAACACACAACCATCACACTCACATAAACACCCAAACCCCCCCTATTCCCAAACTGATGCTCGGTTTGAACTTTAGCGAGTCGTCTTCACCACATCTAGATGCCTAAATGCATTGAGTTGCTGCCATGTGATTGGCTGATTAGCAATTTGTGTTACCAAGCAATTGAATAGGTGTACCTAATAAAATGGCCGGTAAGTGTATTTGATTGCATAGCAAAGCCTTAAAAACCAACCTGGGGTGCGTTTCCCAAAAGCATCGTTAGCCAACTATGGTCGCAACTTCCGTTGTTACCAACAATAGTTCAGCAATTCGGAGGTTTCCGGAACCATAGTTCAAATGAACATTCGCAAACAGCATTGCAAACTTACGTGGTTGGAACTACAGCTCTTGAGCTGTGGTTAGAAGCATAGTTTCCTGTTAGCAAGGGATATGGGTTTAAATAAATATGGTCTTGGGCACAATAAGCAAGCCAACATGCAGTACAATCTATACATTCCATTATATCTGAATATAAATGCATTTTAATCTATGTATTTTTGCACATCCTCTAAAGGCACGATTTTTGAAGAGTGCGCATGTGCACAAATACCTAAAGGGAACCCTGGAGTATGACATAAGAGGTAACTCGTGATGAATCAAACATCAAATAAAGCAAAATGACAGGGAACAAAAAATAGTAAATTAGTCATCAGGTGCCATGTTCAATATAGCAGCATCCTAGAGATGTCTGATCGGTTAAATAGCAGAAGTTATTCCTCCACCACATGCGTGTGACGTCATTAACAGTGGCCCTATGTTGTTGAACTAATATGGTTCAAACGACGGAGATGCGACCGTGTTCGGGAAACAGTCGTAACTAACTAGTTTGTTTCAACAACATTGCATCATACTCTGGTGGTTAATCAGCGAGTTACGTCATTGTACAGAAAACGCACCCCTAAATATACCACAGCAACATCTACTAATGCTCTAGTAACCAGTAAGAACACCACAACAATTCAATTATCAACATCCAAGCACCCACTTAGCATTTGAGTAAACTAAGCAAAGCCATAGAAATCATCCATCATACCTTCCAACTGCAAAGCAAAGGCCTAGCAACCACTCTGGACACCATAGCAACTGCATAGCAAAGCACACACACACACACACACACACACACACAAAAAAACAAAAAAAAACCCCTGAATGCTATAACAACCTCTTGGCAAAGCCCTAGCAACCATCTACTAATGCCCTAGAAACCACTAAAAACACAATAAAACCACTTATCATCACTCTATGAAACCACTTAGCAATGCCAGAACAACCTCCTCTCACAGTTTAGCAACTGCATTGCAACAAACTAGCAACCACACAGAACATCTCAGTAACCACTCAGCAACACAAGAGGAGCCACCCATCATACCTTCCACTCTAAACACCACAGCAACCATCTACTAATGTTCTTGCAACCGCTAAGAACATCATAAAAACTACTTATCAACATCCTAGCAACCATTTAGCAATGTTACAATAACTATCACATCAAGCAACCGCATAGCAAAGCCCTAGAAAAATACCATAACAACTACTTAACAACACCTTAGCAACCACATAAAATACTTTACTAATAACTTAGCAACGGTAGACAATCCACACATTATACCTTCCACCCTGAACACCACACCAACCATCAAGTAATAATGCCCTTGTAACTACTTAGAACTCTTTAACAACCACACACATTAGCAACCATATAGCAAAGCCTAACAACCACCCAGAACACTTAAGCAACCACACAGAACAACTTATAAACCACTCAGTAAGAACAAAGCATCCACCCATTATACCTTTCATTATACCTAAACACCATAGCAACCTTCTACTAATGCCCTAGCAACCACTAAGAACACTGTATCAACCATCCATTACACCTTAGCAACGCCTAGTAACCACTCTGAATACAATAAAAACCACTTAGCAACATCCTAGCAATCATGCACAACACCTTAGTAACCATCTACTAATGCTCTAGCAACCACCAAGAACTCTAAAACTCTAAACTCTTATGAACACTAGAACAACCATCAACACACATTAGCAACTGCATAACAAAGCCTAACAACCACCCAGAACACCATAACAACTTAGCAACACCCTAGCAATCACACAGAACACCTTAGTAACCACTCAGCAACACTTGAGCATAGCAAAGGCCTAACAACCACCCTGAACACCATAGTAGCCCTTTACCGAAGCCCTAGCAACCACTAAGAACTCTGTAACAATCACCCAGCAAAAATAGAACAAACACCCAGACACTCCATAACAACCAAACAAAACCCAAACACAACCATCTGGAACACCATAACAACTTAGCAACACCCTAGCAACCACACAGGGCACCTTAGTAACCACACAGCAATGGCTTTTGAGCATAGCAAAAACCAAACAACCACCCTGAACACCATAGCAACCATCTGCTAATATCTAATATATACTGATGCCCTAGCAACCCCGTATCAACACTGGAGAAACCACCCACACACCTTATCAACATAGCAAAGCCTAACAATCACTCAGAACACCATAACAACTTAGCAACACCCTAGCAACCACACAGAACACCGTAATAACTACTCAACAACACTTGAGCATAGCAGAGGCATGGCAACCACCTTATAACAACCACTTATTAACATTAGAACAACGACCCGCATACCTTAGCAACTGCATAGCATTGACTAACAACCACCCTGAACACCATAACAACATAGTTACACCCTATCAACCACACAAAACCTCTTAGTAACCACTTAGCAATACTTGAGCATAGCAAAAGCAAAGCAACCACCCTGAACACCATAGCAACCATCTACTGATGCCCTAGCAAACCCCTTATCAATGCTTGAAAAACCACTCATACACCTTATCAACTGAATAGCAAAGCCTAACAACCACCCCGAACACCCTAACAACTTAGAGAACACCCTAGCAACCATGCAGAACACCTTCAGCAATGCTTTAGCACAGCTTTAGCCTAGCAACAACTGTTATGAATACCATAACAACCATCTACTAATATCCTAGAAACCACTAAGAAGTCTATAACAACCACTTATCAATGCTAGAACAGCCACCTACACACACTTAGAAACCACATAGCAAAGCCTAACAACCACCCGGAACACCCTAACAACTTAGCAACACCCTAGCAACCACACAGAGCACCTTAGTAACTACTCAGCAACTGTTGAGTATAACAAAGTCCTAGCAACCACCCTGAAAACCACAATAACCACTTAGCAACACCCTAGAAATCACGCAGAACACCTTGGTCATCACTCAAAAATACTTGAGCATAACAACAGCCTAGCAAACACTGGGAACACCATATAAACTTAGCAACCACACAGAACACCTTAGTAACCACTAAGCAAAGCCTGAGCATAGCAAAGGCCTAGCCACCACTCTGAACACCATAGCAACAGTCTACTAATGCCCTAGCAACCACCCACAACACCTTATTAACTAATATCAGTGGCCTAGGAACCACCAAGTGCATCATAACAAGCACTTATCATGTTACTAAATACAAACTCACAGACTGATGAACTCCCTGTAAAAATGGGACTCAGAAATCGTTCTTTTTAGACATGCGGCAGCATGCGGTCTGGTTCCAAACATCAATTCACAACCTCTAAACCTTCCATCCTCATTTTCCGTGTGTAATAATTTAATACGGGATGGAACAGTCACTTGTAGCAGGTTACTTGGAAATTTCATTATTATAAACTCTCTGTATTATCGAAATTATACATTTGGATTGCAATAGTGCGGGTTGACAAGAATGAGGGGAAAGATGAGGAAAGTCTCATCTCATTAAAAGAGATGAAATAGTGGAATTAGCTTCAATCTAATTACAAGCCACACTATCTAATGTAAAAACATGCCTGTTTTTTTACTCTCATTCATTTGGACTAGTAATTAGTTTTGGCCTATAAAATGCCACCCTTTAATCATCCGAAGGCAGATGTGATTTGCAGTGCAATTTAATCTTGCTTTAATGAAGAACTAATGGATGCATTGCAAATTACATTTTTTTCCTGTACAGGAGGGAAAAAATCTATTTCCTGTTTTTGAAAAGATCAAGAGTATCTTTGATAATAGTCGGAGAGGGCCGGAGAGCTCCACTGCATTGTGCCAACAAGCTCTTTTACTCGACTCACCATTCAATAGATAGGAGGCCACAATTAGCAACAAAGCAGCGAAAATGCATCCGTACAGCAGAATCACTCGTCTCCCGAAGCCTTGTTAGTGCCAGGGCTAAAGTGTCATGGAAGAACAATGGGCCGTGATAAATTACCCTTCTCCAAAAAAAAAAGATGTACGGCTAATTTTCAATTATAGCTTAAAAAAGCAACACAGATTGAAGAGAAATTGTACATGCGCTCGCTCCCGTGTCAGGCTCTTCGGTTTTGTCTGATTATGAGAAAATAATTATAATTTTTAATTCAGGAAGATTTTAGAAGAGTTACGTGCACTATATGAGTCTAGCTCAAAACACTGATGTTTACAAACTGCATGGCACCATACCAGAGTGTTACAGAATGGAAATCTGAGTTTATTTAATAATGATAGGACATTTTTTTTTATTTGTATTAAACAGTCTCCAACTTGATGAACCCTTTAATGTGCACTTGTGATGTACTTCAAATCTTAAAATTATATATATATATATATATATATATATATATATATATATATATATATATATATATATATATATATATATATATATATATATATATATAGTGCTTAAGTATATTAAGTGCACTCAAAGGAAAATTGTTACTTTAAAGTACACTTTAAATCATTGTTTTAATTATATTTATGGTGCTTTAAAGAAGTACACTTATTTTGATGTGTTGACTAACACTTGAAGTAATTGATTATAATTTTAAATCTAGTGTTATTTGATATTATATTTAAAGTTAATATATTTTAAATGTACTAAATTGCAACTTCATCGTAACAAATAGTAATTACAATACATGACGTACAACTTAAATAGAAATTACATTACAGTATTTCAAAAATTACATACAGTATATTGAAATTATTTTTACCATAAATGCCTGTCGGTACATTCAGCAGTACACTTTTTATCCATATTTCCAAGACAATATAACCAATATAACCAAGGCTATAGAAATAATTATAAATAATTTTATACAAAGATGTACTCAAGTCCTACTTAAGTGAGCCTTTAAAGTTGCATTTTATATAAATTGAAACTATATAACATTTGTATTTAATTGCAATAATCAAGTATATTATTACTTTAAGGTCTCATTTGTTAATGTATTAACATGAACTATTAGAAATATCTTTGTACAACATTTATTAACCTTTGTTGATGTTAGTTAGTTAAAAAATCATGTTCATGTTCACTGTGGATTACTATTATTAATATTAACAGACAACATTTGATCTTAAAAATGTAGTAAATGTTAAAAATTAACATTATCTAATATTTATGAATGCTTATTCATTCTTAGTTCATTCTTAGTACTAATGTAGTTAACTGATGCTAATAAATGAAACCTTTTTGTAAAGTGTTAGCATTTCTGTCAAGTGTACTTCTTTTTCACATGGAAAAACTATTAGATAAAGTAATATATAGCAAAAGTATGACTTTTGTTAGCATCCGAGACAGTCAGCATTCTGACTCAAATATTAAAGATGGATTTCATCACATAAATGCATTAAAAACATTGAAACTAAGGAAGGGGCTTGTCCAAATGAGCCCTCGAGTATCTCAGTGTGTACGCGTGTTTCCTAAAAATGAGAGAAGACGAAATCCTAATAGAAGTTGGGCTTAACTCCAGAAACAGCCCGCCTGTATATCTGATTACTGGGGGCCAGTAATTTCTTTTTTAAATAAGGGAAAAATTGGATAGAATGAATGAAATTTCCCTGTCGTAGTGCAATGATGGTACCTCTGGAGATTATGTATTTTTATAATCATTCATCAGCAGTGAGAGTGCTCGGGCTTAGCATAATGGAATTCGTAAACTGGTTTAAGTCTGAACACGGGCTATACTATCAGTCAGACCATAAACGCTTATATGGCGGAGCGCTGGTGAAGCAGCGGCACACACTGTGGGTTATTTTGCCTGCAGATTTGACACATGTGGGGTGAGGGTGATTGCGGGAACCCCTGCCCCAAATATTTATCCCCAGAAAAACATGAAGCGCTCATGATGAATAACATTTGCTGAAGAAATTTGCTTGAGCTTTGGGTCCCCAAACATGTTAATGCATGTAAATGCTTAATGCATATCAAATATGAATATCAGTCTATAGTGGATGAGTGTTGTGTAAATAAAACATGTGGGTAACTTTAGTTAGATTTGCCTATTCAAGTGTTTGAACGGACTACATTTTAGTCATTTTTATTAATAATAAATTATATGTTACCATGTTATATTAATAACTATGCTTTATATTATTTTTATATTTATAATAATTATTAAATAGAATTTCTATTAAATATATAGTATATAAAACAAACATTAATATAAATGTAGGTAGACTACATATTATTAAACAACTAATATAGTATTATATTAAGAGGCCATTGTTTTGCTCGAAAAAGTTTTATTTATTTTTTTATCAAATATTAGTAGCTGAAATCAGTGTACAGTATGAGAATATCTAAATAAAATTATTGGTATTTCACCACTAGATGTCAGTATCAGATTTGTCCCATTTATTCAACTTCTTGCACTTTATTTGTTGATCTCATTCTGTTAGTGAAAGACAGTTATTTTATGTTATTATTTTTTTTTTTAACAAACAAGTCAACATGGTTTGCAATTTTTATTGCTTTTTATGGTGAATTTGTCATAGCATGGTTTTGTTCCAGCCACAATATAAAATACATCAATTAAAGAAATAATAAAGCAAGGTAAAAAGTAGAAAGAAGGGATAGTGTTTCTGATTTTAATTGAATAATGTGCCATTCAAAGTTATATTTAATAACTTTAAATGTGTCATATTCAGAAAACTGAATATCTGTTAGAAAAATTTGGTTGATTTGGTTACTGTTATTCTCTTTATTATATAACTTGATCATTAAAATGCCAATATTAAGAAAATCTTAAGTGATTTTGTAAATATGTAATGTATGATGTAAATGTGTGGAAAAGTGTGTATAATAGATGATTAATTAGTAATAAGTAAAGTTCACATGCATCATAGTAAATGTAATGATACAGTTATGGGAATATATTTAAAGTAGCCCATGAGAAAAAAATATTTGTCTAAAAGCAATAAATGATATTAAATGTACCAAGTATCAAAGCTATAAGTGAATGACATAAATAATGGCACAGCTAATTATACAGTAGCCATGGCAACACGGATGATTGACGGGTGCTGGAGTCTATGTTAGGATATCCAGAATATCTCTCCAACTGATTCAGTAAGTGAATAAAATATGGTAGCATGCCTCTTCCTCATTTTATATGTAAAGTCCATAAATATTCCCAGTTTGCATTGCAGCTGCTGGATTTATAATTAGGGGTGCTTGATAAGGTAAGCAACACTGTTACTACTGCAGACAGCTGAGATTAGTGATCTGAACAAATGCTTGACCATAAGTGTTACTCTAATATGTGTCTCATCACATGAATGCAACCACAATAAACTAAAAACACTGAGAGCACCTTAACACATGTTTAGTATGCCATAGCAACCACCCAGAACACCATGGAAACGCTAAACAATGCACTAAAACAGGAGAACACCTAGGCTAATTCTTTCCTATTGTTTCATTGTTATACTGTCAGTAATTTGTCTTTTTATGCTTGCGCCATATATAAACTTTGTTTATAAGTGCAATATGTTTAAAGAAAAGTGAGTGTTAATTTAAACTGTTTCAGATTAAGTTATTTTTCAAGTGTTATCAGATATTTTCTAGTCACAGATTAACATGTCTTAAAATTGTAGATTATATGTCGTAAATAACACGCTATCTGGCTAAATATTACAAATATGAACAGTTTTCTAAGGTTCAATGAAAATTACTAACTTTTTCATAATGTATAATGCTTAAGCTGTTTATATATATATATATAATATATATATATATATATATATATATATATATATATATATATATATATATATATATATATATATACACACACACACACACACACATAAGAGAACAATTTAAGTTTGTTTGGATTGGAAGCTGTTTGAAACAATTCCAAAATGTAGTGAAAGTAAAAGTAAAAGTCAACAGAACCATTTGAGTTAAGTAAAATAAATAAATAAATAAATAAATAAATAAATAAATAAATAAATAAATAAATACACAAAACAAAAAAAAATACTGTTATACTAGAATAGGTTTGTTAATACTTCTTTACTATACATCATCTCCGGCTAAAGTACTGTATGTAGTATGAAGGAGTTCCTCAGGGTTCACTGCTGAGCCCTGTACAGTTCTAGAACTTTACCCAGCATCCTCTTCGCGCTCAACATGGAGGAACTGACGGTGGAGGTCCGTGGCTCCAATGGAGCTTATTATAAGGTAAACGCTTTATTTTACTCCATTCTCGTTTTACCGTACACACAAACTCGTCTCTTAATACAGCGAGGATGATAAAACCTTGAAGGAAATATTGGAAATCGAGCTACATCGTGTAACGTTACTTTCGACGCATATAAACAGTACTGGACTCAGTGGCTGTTAGCCGTTAGCCGGTTAGCAGCTGCGCGAGAATGATTTTTAAATAAGAAAAACATTACATCAGAATAATGCTAAGGTTTATTTAACCTCGACTTCAAATACAGAAGTGCTTTGAATTAGGAGAAACTCAGTTTCAAGGTTAGACCAACCGACTTTTGGTTTCAGTTTGTTTATCTGCTAAGTGTTGTTGAATATTATTCAGAAGGCGTCCGGTTATATCGATTTATATGAAGAAGAAGAAGAAAAAAACATAATGAGTGCTTAGATAAAAGATAATACTACTTAAACACTAATATAAGAATTAGTAATGGGGCATTGTTGTTCATTTCAAACACGCTCTCGGTCATATTCGTATGTTTACTATCATTATAGTGACGCACATAATAGTCTATGAACCATTTATAATGAAAATAAGCTGTTTAGCTGAACAAATGAGATGGATGTGTGGGTTCAGCTGAGCTAAAAGACGCCAGGAAGCCCATATTCATAATTTAAGGTGTGGTCAGAAATGATCAGATCATATGCAGTGTGTATGTAGTTTGGTTTCGTGTAGTTTTCTCTGTATACACCATACATGCGTCTACAGCTTTCTACTTCAGAGTAGACTGTATATGAATAAACACAAGCGCCAACTGGAACTGAAGTTATTATCCCGTGTCCATCTCATCCTTCAGTTATCCAGCGCTGGTCACTTTGCTCAGGCTTCTCTCAGTGTGTCAGCTGTTCTCTTCCATCTGCAGCTGTCATGCAGCGCAGCAGATATTTCAACACCGCTCTATTTTGAGATGAAGTTTTAGAGATACCTTCTTCCAGTTTGGAGTCAGTTGCCATTGAGAGGCAGTGCTGGTCACCTAGGATTGAAATATCGGTTTATTTTCATATCATAAATTGATTATATATTTGATCGATCCCACCGAACAAAATAACACGCCTTTTTGAAACATTATTTGAGTGTTTTAATCATCAGAATACTATTATACTATAGTATTGCTATTATGAGAGCATGACTTGTATGTATAACCACACTTCAAACAAGCAAACTCTCTTTTTTTATTTTATTATTATTTAAATGCTATTATAGTTTTTATTGATATTTTGAATTTATTTTTACATTTTTATTTTTTAAATATATTTTACATTTTACTTCAACTTTTTTCAGTTAGTTACCAAGGCATAATTTCTGTATTTTATTTTTTAATTAATTTTTATACTTTATTTGATTTAAGCTTTAATTCAGTTAACAATAATCTTTATAGTTTTAGTTAACGATTATAACCCTGTTTTGCAGTGCAAATTTCTCAGCTTGTGTAGTAGCATTAGTGGGTTCACTTTTTAATAAAACGTCAATATTTTTGATCAATTTACATTTATTTTTAATAAATAACAGCTTTAATTTTTTTCAATAAATCTCATTATTCCAGGGCTTTGTCAAAGACGTTCATGATGACTCGCTCTCCGTTTCGTTTGAGAATAAGTGAGTAGAAGCTAATAGTTTCCAATCATGACATTATAGCTTTGGTAGATGAGCATTGTTATATGAAATGATTTTCTCAGCTGGCAACCTGAAAGACAAGTTCCCTTCAGCGATGTGCGGTTACCACCTCCTGCTGACGGCAAAAAGGAGATCACCGAAGGAGAAGACGTGGAGGTGAAGTGAAGCATGTTTTAGTGATGAGCAGTGCACATCCTTGAAGCTCTTAACACGTGTTGTTCTGTGTCCAGATTTACTCCCGAGCGAACGAGCTGGAGCCCTGCGGCTGGTGGCTGGCTAAAGTGCGCATGATGAAAGGAGACGTAAGTGTGATGCGCCTCTCGCTAAACTCTCTGTTTCCTCTGAAGAGCTCCGAGGTCACTTTCACTTTTGTTTCCTGCAGTTCTACGTTATCGAGTACGCCGCGTGTGATGCAACCTACAACGAGATCGTCACGTTCGAGCGTCTCCGCCCGGTCAACCGCAATAAAGCTGTGACGGAGAGCACGTTCTTTAAGTGTAGCGTGCCTGTCCCAGATGATCTCAGAGAAGCGTGAGTACAGGCATCACTGTTGTTTAAGATGAGTAATGATTTACACAATCACAACCATGTCATGCCTAATGAGGTGCATCCTGGGATTTTAATATATACTAGTTATATAATATTTACATATGGTATTTTATGTAACATCTAAACAAAAACTCTTGTATTATCCCAACTCAGCTTTTGTCATGAAGATAGCCTTAGATGCGGACATGGCACTAAAAATAAATAATAAATAACTACTAATACTACTATTAATATCTAAACACAATAGAAGCTGGCATTTGTATTTGTTGTTTTTTTGTTTGTTTTTTGTTTTGTTTTTTTTGCATCTTTTTATCTCATAACTTTTGGATTTTTTTTATTATTATTCAAATGTTTGTATTTTTTATTAAAGTCTTGAATTGGCTTTAATTTACGTTTAATTTTTTTTTTGTTTTTATTTATTTCCAGTTATTTTCCAGTTTTCTTTTTAAAAAAAGTTAATAAAATGTATATAAAAATATAAAACTATAAAAATAATCACAAATATTTAAAAATAAAAATGTCATATATTTAAAAAACAAATTCTTTGAATTTGTAAAGAAATTTGTAAATGTTTGAATTAGCTTTTATTTTTATATTTCCAGTTATTTTCAAGTTTTCCCAAAAAAAAACCTAATAATTTCACACATTTAATCATAAGAATTGGATCATAAATGTATTTGATAATAAAATGTAAAATATATATATATATATATATATATATGTATTTCACACATAATTCCTCACAATTCATAAATGTATTTGATTATAAAATGTAAAAAAAAAAAAAAAATATATATATATATATATATATATATATATATATATAATTATTATTATTATCTTTTTTATTTTCTTTGGAACCACTTTTATTATAATATTTTGTGACATTTTTGTAAGATTTTCTACATGCGTCAGCTGTCAGAGCCATAGCCTTTTGGGCAGTTAGGTCCTTTCCTGATCCTCTCCCACTGTTTCCTGTCACCTCCCATACTGTGTAATAATGGCAAAAAGCTAAAAATAGAACTTAAAATCACAAAAAGAGAGACTGTATTGCAGTCATGAGGGTCACCACCGTATATTAATGATAATTTGGGTGTGAAATGTGATTAATTATCTATTGTAAAAATATACTACATCTTTTCGTAAAAACATTTTTTTTTTCCCCATTAAATTTTGGTGCAAATCATAACATATTTATAATTGCAAGAGTGTTGATTAAAACCATGAACTGGTTTGTTCTTGGCTCGTGTTAGGTGTGAGAATGAACAAGCCCACAAGGACTTCAAAAAGGCGGTTGGAGCCATTCGGATCGTTTACAGCCCGGAGCAAAGTGAACTGGTTGTGTTGGTGAGTCCCAGTTAACCTCGCCACTTCTGAGAGTAGGTCTAAACGTGACCAAAGCTTAACCAGCACTATGTTCCCCAAACACCACTAGTCCATGAGCGAAGCCACCATCAAGCGCGTCTCCCTGCTGAGCGACATGCATTTACGCAGCATCCGCACCAAACTCCTGCTCATGTCCCGGAACGAGGAGGCCACCAAACACCTCGAGGTAAATAGTAACTGCCACCATCCACTATTTTTTATTATATTTATGCAGTGCTTTTTTATTTGTTTATTTGGTCAGTTAATGTTTATGTTACAAAGTGTTTTTTTTTACAATGCTAGTGCTACCTAACAATAATAACCATGTATTAAACCAGGGTTGAAAATGAACTTCGGTTTACAATTTCCAATGTGAAAATCTTTGTGTGCATGTAGAGTACGAAGCAGTTGGCCTCGGCGTTTCAAGAGGAGTTCACTGTGAGAGAGGACCTCATGGGTCTGGCCATCGGAAGCCACGGCAGTAACATTCAGCAGGCCAGAAAGGTGCCGGGAGTGACGGCCATCGAGCTGGACGAGGAGACGCGGACCTTCAGGGTGTACGGAGAGGTGCGTCAGCTTCCTGCGCACACTGTCTTCACATTATACAGCTGCTTTGTGATGGATACGATGTATTCTCAAATGTTACATTACAGACTGATGAGGCGGTACAGAAAGCAAGGAATTATCTAGAGTTTCTGGAAGATTCAGTGCAGATTCCTCGCAATCTTGTTGGTATGCATTTTATTTGATTTTTTGTTTTGTTTTGAAACAAATTGTACAAAGCTTAGAATGAATTGTTTTAGAATTATTTATATAGTATCTAAAATAGAGAGTGCACAAGTCTTGTTTTAGAATTATTTATATAGTATGTCGTTTTTATTAATGCTTTTAATTAGCTTTACTTTTATGTTTTTGAGTTTTTGGTTTAATTCTAGTTTGTTTTAGAAATTTTATGTGATTTTTGGCATTAATTTATTATTCCAGGTTTAGTCATTTTTATATTTCAACGAACTTAATTCAAATAGTTGTCAAGGCAAATTTCTAATTTATTAATTTATTTTTAAAGTTTTTCATATGATATTTATGTTTTACTTCACTCTATTATACTTTATTTTTATGACAGAATTTGTTTTAAAAGTTTTTGTTTTATTTAACAGTAACAATTTAGTGCAACAGGAACAAGTTTTTATTTTTATTTATTTATTTATTTTTATACATATTTCAACAAACTTGGTTAGAATTTGGTTAGTTGCCAAGGCAAAATTTCTCATTTAAGTTTAATTTAAAGTTTAAATTTCTAAAAAAAAATTTTTTTTATTTCTAATCAGGAGTTTACTCACAAAATGTAACATTTTATAATATGAGGTGGGAATGTGATGATTTTTCAAGAGAATGTAAATGATTTGTGAGGGAAGCACACAGTTTCTCAAGGTACACCGGACACTTTTGTGAGAGAACACAAAAGCATTGAAATAGGGTCCATTTTATTTTATTTTTTAATTTCATGTTAACTTTAACTGGCAACAAATTATTAACTTTAACAAATCATTTCTCTTTGTAGGGAAGGTTATTGGAAAAAGTGGCAAGGTTATCCAGGAGATTGTGGATAAATCTGGTGTAGTGAGAGTGCGCATCGAAGGCGACAATGACAACAAACTCCCGCGACAGGAAGTAAGACACCTGAAAGTAGCCCAAAGAAGAAGCCAGATCAATATACACGCATACAATAATGCATTTTTGTTCTTAGGGAATGGTGCCATTTACTTTTGTTGGAACGAAGGAGAGTATCACCAATGTACAGGTCCTTCTGGAGTACCATATTGCTTATCTAAACGTGAGTATGAGAAAGCCATCCGCCGCAGGGATGAAAGGCCTCAGAAACTCAAGCACTAACTCAAGCGCATGCATGAGTTATGCAGGAGGTGGAGCAGCTGCGACTGGAGCGGCTGCAGATTGACGAGCAGCTGCGTCAGATCGGGATGGGCTACAGGCCTGTCCCAAACCGACCCGCCACTGAAGAGAGCAGCACCCATATCAACCGCTCGTACTCTGGCAGGGGCCGCGGCCGCCGGGGGCCCGCACACACGTCCGGATACGGTAAGACTTCTGCTTTCAGCTGAACCTCTTTAAATCGTTTGAAAACACATCCAGGTCATACTTCAGCACATATTTGGAGGAAATTATATATTAAATATATTAAATTAAACCTGTTCTGCAGGCACTAACTCTGAGCACTCGTACGCCTCGGAGACTGACTCTGAGCGCAAGGAGGAGCTGAGCGACTGGTCCATGGCAGCAGAGGAGCCCGAGCACATCCCCAGACAGCAGAGGGACAGCAGGAGGAGACCGGGAGAGGGACGGGGACGGGGACGCGGAGGACCTGGGGGCAGAGGCCGCGGCTCAGGAAGAGGGGCGTCCAACTCCATTAGCTCAGGTATACTGGCCCCCTTCCTGCCCTTCATCAGGAACACATGTTATTCACCAGCACAGATTTTAGGGCTTTATTTTGTCTGAAATACCACGCATATTCTCTCGGAAACCATGTCTAATCAAATAAATTCATTCAATTTTAAAATATAATAATTTACTGTAGTTTTAACAGTATAAATTGAAACGCTATTGTGAATTTTTTATATATTATTTATGTTTTTAATTCTTTTTCATGGTTCAATTTGAATTTATCATCAAAAACAGTGGTAATCAAATGAAGAGGCTTAGTGTTTAAATTAAAACATGCATGTATTAAAGTATTAAGACGTTTTACTGTACAATAGCAATATATTTGTCTTTTATTTCTTCAAGGTAAACCAAACTTTTATTTAAAAGGGTTGTAGTGAAGGCTTTCATTCGCATTTTCATTAAGGCACTAAGATTTATGTTTTATGGAGGAGGAAAATTATATATCATTGCCATGAATTAAAAATTCACTCATTTAGTTAAATTGTGTCTCTAAGAATAGTGAGACATGGGCACGATTTACCTAAAAGAGGGAACAAGTTATGTTGTGGTGACAGTAGAACTAAAGAGCTGGAACATTTTAATAAAACATTTCCACAAATTGATAAGGTAAGGGAACAAATTTTTTTTTTTCGTAATTTTTTCCAATTTTTTTTTTTTTTTTTTTTTTTTTTTTTTTTTACCAGTATGTTTGTCCTCTCTAAGGACAAATCTAGTTGTTCTGTAATTAATTAATACATTTTTGTCATTGCATGTTGCATTGCACAGTAAGTATTTATTTTAGTTCTTGTCTTTCATGTCAGTCCTGAAAGATCCAGATGGAAACCCGTATAGTCTGTTGGACAACACCGAGACGGATCAGACAGCAGACACAGATGGCAGTGAGTCCCAGATGAACACCAGCCGTCGCAGGCGCTCCCGTCGCCGCCGCACAGATGAAGACAGCACAGTCATGGATGGCATGAGCGAGTCTGACAACGCCTCCCTCAGCGAGAACGGGCTCGGTAAGCACATCAGCAGGAGGAGCTTCACTGCATCTTACTGTCTCAAATAAAGTCTAGAAACAAATTCAACTCCAATACATACAAATTGCTAAAGCAACAGTTTGTTCGCAGTTTATTTAGAATAATAGGCATATAGGTATATTTACAGACGTTTAATGAGGCTCAGAGGTGGTATGAGTGCAATTAAATTCATGTTGAGATTGTTTTAAATATAAAATTTTGAATATTGAAATAATAAATATAAAAAAAAATTAACTGAAATGAAACTAAAACTGCCATTCAGTTCAGCTGATTCTTTCAAACGGTTGATTCATTCAGGAACGAAGCAAGTGACTGTCTTTATGAATGGATAATTGAATAATTGACTCACTAGATTTGTTTAACAGGGTTTACGCGGGGACTTAAAAAGTCTTAAAATTAGTTGTATCATATTTAAGGTCTTAAAGTCTTAAATTGTACAAGAACGTCTTAATTATGATTTCAGGTCTTAAATTTGGGGACGATAAGAGCAGAATTGTGATATGGCTTAATGTGACGATTAAACTTAAATAAACATGAGCGCTGGGCCTTTCAGTGTCAGGTGCCATGCTGCTGTGTGTTCTGCTGTTACCAGGGTAACGGTTCTATTTCTGCCGTTCCGAAAGCGCCTCCTGCTGGCAGAGAATGAATGTGCATTTTCAGTAAGCCTGTTTTATTCAGGATCTCTCTCTCTCTCTCTCTCTCTCTATATAGTTTTTAGGTTTTAAATTCTGTTTTCTCTGTTCATTAGCCGCAGCACTTCACTTCTGATGTCTGTCCCGCTTAACAAAGTGCAGTAAACAGTAAAACAATTGTGGCACAAATTAGTGTGTTTATTAGTACATTTAATAAATGAATACAAATACTAGTTTACAACATCCAGCAGCACAGTGAACTGTTTTGCTCAGCTAAATAGGCTAAATGGAGATTGCTGACATCGCCTCACACACTCAAGTTCATGTCAGCTCTTACATTAAAAATAAGATGGAAAGATAAAACATGAATAGTTTCCATGGATCTAGTCTTTGCGTCTGTTTGTTTGATGTTTGAATCAGGTCTCCTCTGTTGGAATAGAATTGTCTAGATGGCACTGTCACAGTAGAAATGTGATCCTGAAACTGCAGCCTCCAGTATTGCAGGAACACAGTATTGGAGCTGTTTTTGTTCAGACCAGTGTGAAAAGTGACCCATGTTTTTACCCTGTAAACTCACAGAAATGTGAACTGGTGGATCTATAAGAAGAATAATCATGCTTTTTACAGCCATTTCACAGTTTAATATGTTACTATAGACATTTTCCTACCCCGTTCATATGGTATTAATTTTATTTGTGCAGGTCTTAAAAAGTCTTGCTGTGAATTTGTTTGAAACTATTTCCGTTAATGAAATAGAGCAAAATCAGGCAAAAGTGTTGTAGTCGGACAATGCAAGTCACTTAATAATAACTTCTTGTTTATTGAACTGTTGTATTAAATCAATATCACATTTGCGAACTCCCTTAATAATCATTAAAAGCTGTCACTTACTTTAGTTTCTTTGCCATCTCACAAAGTTTCATTATAATCATAAAGCCCCCTACACTGCACAGTTAAACTCGTATTTACACCCTGTCTACACTTTGTCTGTTATAATGAGAGGATTCGTGAGATTGCAGAACTGAGTGGATTCTGATTAACGTGTTTGAGGAATCAGCAGATTTATATGTCTGATACATTACTCAACGCTGCAAAAACACATTGTAAACAGAAACCTTTGAAGCTCCCGAGTGCAAACACAGATATGCTGATCGGGTCAGGTGCTCCTTAATATTTTTTCATATGACCTCTTTGATTAGTTGATAACATGAGTTGATAACATGACAGACTCCACAAATTGCAATTTGCTATAAAGGCTTTTTCCAAAACGGCTGTCAGTATTTAAGGCAGGGTTCGTACGAGGTGCTTGAAGTACTTGCATTTGTGAAATTTAAGTCCTGGAAAACCCTTGAAAACAGCCATATTTTTGAGAAGGTACTTGAAAAGTACTTGAATTTTTTAAGGGCGGTATGTATGAAATTAGTTTTTTTTTTTTCCTCGATAAAACAATCTTTTTATGCAAAATTAACGATGCAGTGCATCTGACATGAATACAGAGCTGTTTCGCCTGGCTTTTAGCAGCGCACGAAATCTTGCGAAATTACTTCTTGCAATGAAAAGCGGTCTTGTGATATCAGTATAAAGTTGAGTTTGTGGTTAAACCTTTGAAAGTGCTTGCATTATATTGTTTGGTCTTTTATTGCATGTGCTATTCGTTTGGGTTTCTTTTGGTAACACATATAAAGTCTGACGCACCGTGGAGCACATCTGCATCTCAGTAGCTCGGTCCACAAACCATTCCTCTGCTGTGAATTTAAGTTGCTTAACATTCATCTGGAAAAAGTGTGTTATCTCACTAGAATTTTTACGTAAATCTTGTATAAACATATGCCAACACAGTCTGTGTATATGCATACACAGAGGACAATACAACAACATTTCTAAATATGCGATTTGATTTGAAGTTTAAACCCTCGCTCAGAGTTTGCAGGTGGCCAAATATTAAAATTGCATGTATTTAAACATCCTTGAATCATGCTGTAAAGTGAAGCATCGTCAGGCCGTTGGCGCCCTCTACAGGTATTTGTTATAATACTTAATATACTTAAAGGGTTAGTTCACCCAAAAATTTAAATTAGTCCATAAATTACTCACCCTCAAGGAATCCTAGGTGTATATGACTTTTTTCTTTCAGACGAATCCAGTCGGAGTTGTATTAAAAAATTGTCTTTGATCTTTCAAGCTGTTTCACTCAGCAGACGTTGCAGTGCATCAGTCCAGAAGAAGTGAAATAAAAAGCACCCATCCATAATAAAAAAAAAAGTGTCTCACATCAGGGGTGAACAAAGGCCTCCTGTAGCCAATCGATGCGTTTTTGTAAGAAAAATTTTCATATTTAAAATGTTATAATCACTTTTATGTAGCTTGTGCTAACAGTTGTACACAGAAGCAGTTCCGGGAGCATGACGAATGGAGGTCAGCGTTTCGCATGCGCTGGTGAGTCTCGTTAAAACCAACGTTTGTTTACTGGAGCAAACGAAGCAAAGTTTCTTTACTTTAGCAAAGGAAAAATACTCCGACATTCTTCTTTACAAATCCTCGTTTTGTACTTCTAATTAGTGACCGTTGCTTTGTTTTGATCTCTCCCCTGCGCTTCCGCGTTCATCACTTCTAAGGAGCGCATGCACAAACCTGACCTCATTCGTCATTCCCCTGGAGCTGCTTTTTGTTTACAACAGCCAGCGCAAGCTAGATTCAAGTGATGATTACGTTTTAAATATGGTTATTTTTCTTACAAAAACACATCGATTGGCTACAGGAGGACTTTGTTCACCCCCCGTGTGAGACACTTTTTATTATGGATGGGCACTTTTTATTTCACTTCTTTTGGATTGATGCACTGCAACATCTGCTGAGCACCATGAAACAGCTTGAAAGATCAAAGACAATTTTTTTATATAACCATGACTGGATTCGTCTGAAAGAAGAAAGTCATATACACCTAGGATGACTTGAGGGTGAGTAATTTATGGACTAATTTTCATTTTTGGGTGTACTAACCCTTTAAGTTGGTTATGTTCATATTTTGTGTAGACATATTACATTATGTAGGCCTATTTTATCAGTGTTGTTCAATAAAACCATGTAATAACTTTATTTTATTTGAACCAATTATTATTGCCTCATTGTTAGTTTGTATAGAAATAGTCATACTAAAGCCTGTTTTTCACTTTTGTAATACTAAAAATACCAGATTACTCAATTGTCAAAATAATCAGTAGATTACTTGATAATCAAAATAATCATTAGGAACAGCCCTAGATTAGTTAAAATATTTTAAAATACAACGGTATTGCTTTGATTTGTGTGATTAAAAGACAAATATTGTCATTTAAAAAAAACAAAAAAAAATCTTAAAAATAGTATTATAATATTGTCTCATTCTAGTGAACCAATCTGTATATCGCATGAGCTAAATTTATTGTCACACACCCTAGTGTTGATAAGTGGTTTTAAAGCTCATAATTTCCCAAGTGTACAGCTTTCATTCTTCAGGACAATCATATATTCATGAAAAAAGGAAATGTCTATAGTAAGGAAAGCGATAACTTTGCCATAGTATCCTTTTAAATGTTAAAGTTGCCACAGTCATCGCATGCTTTTGTGCTGCACTTTATTTGTACCATTTTGTTTTATTTATTAGTTTTTTAGAATTTGAAAGATAATAATGATATTGTTTCATAAGTGAGATCTCTGATTTTAGTCCTTGAAAACCAAAAAAGTAGTGCTTGAAAAGTCCTTAAAAGTCCTGGAATTTCGTTTTGCAGTTTCTGTACGAACCCTGTTAAGGTCAGGCTTTTTCACCGGTCTCTTGTAGATGATTCTGAAGCTAATCCCCAGCGGCGCAATCGTAGCCGCCGCCGTCTCCGGCCTCCTGAGGAGAGGCAGCCAGGTACCGGTATGAATTAACACAGGGTTTGTGTTCAAGCGAGTGTTAATCCAAACTGCATGGCACTGATCACCTGCAATAACATCAGGACTTCAAACTTAACCCACACGATCAAACAAGCCAGATCACAACATCCTGTGTCAAATAAATTAAGTTTTCTTGTGAGGAAAGTTATTTTCAGCGGTTTGTTACATTTATAACCGCCATTTGCATGAAATAACATCCAAAAACAATGTTCATCTGGAGCTTATGAATTTAAACTGGTTTCACAATTGCAAATAACATTGTTTTTAATGCTGTAGGCATTGATTTGCATGGTTTATGTAAACACATGTAGGTCTTCTACCTCAGAGGAGTGGTTTACCTACAGGATTCTGATATTTATTTACCGACATGTCATTCCAAACCCTGAACAGAGAAAGACTGTCCAGCTGAATCTTCCTCTCCGCCGCAGCTCTCATATCTCTGTTATCTGTGCACATACTCAAACTTCACGTATCGGATCATGGTTAACTTCCAGGTTTAAGCTTTCTTGCGTCCCGCAACCAGATGGAAGGGTAAGATTTGAGAGCTCCGGCAGAGGAACATTTTCAGCGCTTAACTTTTGGTCTGTTCCTCACGCAAAGCTATTTCACCCTCATTTTAGAATTATAAAGCTCTTTTGCTAATGAAATCATTGATGTCTCTTGCAGTTACTGTGGCTGACTACATATCACGAGCCGAGTCTGAGAGCAGACAGAGAAACCCGAGAGATCAGAGGAAGAACAAAAAGGACATGGTGACTCTATTTATGCATTTCTTCTTTTATGCATCTCTGTGATTAGTTTTCAATTGAAGAACGGGTGCACAGTATTTATGATATTTAATCATAATGACTGACATTTATTAATATATTATGAACACTGTGAAGAGCTCTGCTTCTAATCGCAGCTGTTTTGCATCATCCACAGGGTCAAGTGGAGTTCATATCGGAGCACAGCCCCGCTGAAGCCGTGAGCAACGGCCCCACCAAAGCTGACGATCAGAGCAAAATGCCACAAGCTTCCGCCGAGAAGACACCCAAAGCCAAGCCAGCCGTCGTCAACGGAGTCTCCTAATCAGTTCACTTCATTTCTCCAAACTCATAACCTTTACAGTTTTACAATAGTGCTTGTACAAGCTTGCCAAAGATAGACGTACGGACTTCCACATTCTCGATTGCACTCTTCAGTTCCTTCACTATGGAACAGATAATTACAATGGAAATAAACAAACAAAAAAACTTATGTCACACCTGTATTCCTGATCGGATGTTGTGCCTTCAGAGCATAGTTTCAACATTTTGTTGGCTGGCTATAGAGCAAACAAACAGAAAAAAAAAACAACCACTTGTCTGAATACAGAAAGACTCCCAGACATCCTTAGCTGCTTTTTGTTACATTTTAATATGCAACCACTTCTTCACGAGGGGTTATGGGGAAAAAAAAGGACGTTTTGCACTGAAGTAATTTCTTGACCTTTAGAATAATGTTAGTCTGGAAACTGGTCTGCTAACTGTCCATTTTAAATGCTGTATGTACAACACTTTCTGAACGATTGCATTGGGTTTCATCTTTTGCCTGTTGGGTTGTTGTAATGGTGGCAACCGAGACTGTTTCGCTAAAGGAGCCTTTCTTTTTTTTTTTTTTTTGGTTTATTTATTTTAAAATGTACAGTATTTAAAGTTAACAACGCAGTGGTTTTTAACACTAAACTGCCTGAACTTCTTAGCACGCAGATTACAAATTTGGGCTACTGAAAGATCAATTTCCAGATGTTCTGTTCTGTAAACTACGTTCGTTAGTCAATTTTTTTTTTTTTTTTTTTTTTTTTTTTTTTAAAGATCATTCTGGTTGTTTGATGTGCAATATGTTTTGTATGCAGGTAGTTCATAAATAAACATTTGATCTTCCAGCCAACCTTTCAAAGTTAGTGTATCAGTTGTTTTGCTCTTTCCTGTCCAAACAAGGCTTCTGAATCTTTCAGCTTTCCTTTATGTAAAGGTGTGGTAACTTTTTACATTATTTGGTGAATTTGAATGGGTGAAATCCAAACATTTCAACCATGTGGTTGGGAATTTTGCATGAGGGCAAAAGATTCCTCATGCAGATTTTGCAACATTTAAAAGGTAATGAATCTGAATTATCTGAATAATGAATTCTGCCACATTCAGCTGTGGTGTAAATTGATTCGTTTTCATACAACAGAGATCAGATCTAGATGACAACATGTTTAATGATCATGTAAGAATTCAAGTGCATCAGACAGGGCTCGTTCAAACATTTGATGAAGATTTATTTCTTCAATTGTCCGTCAAGTAAATCTTTAGCCTCATTGATTTTTGCCGCCAGATATGGGGATCCACCTGCCGAAGAAACACAAATAACACTGACAGCTCAGAGGAACTCACATCCTGCAGAGTTTTATGTGTTTTGCATTTTACAAAACATGAAGTCTCACCTCGGTCAGGATGGTTTAGAATCATCAATTTTCTGTGTGCCTCTCTGATCTTGTTTTTGTTAGCGGTAGGACTAAACGAAAGAGAATGAAGACTTAAGAAATACACATGGATCAAACTTTGTACAGTCCCTTAAATCTTATGATACTTAATATGGATTAGATTACCATTTACATAAACATGTTTCTGACTCAGAAAGCAGATTCATAAAGGCTCATTCACACCAAAGATGTTAACTATAACAATACATGTCAAGTTCTAATAATCCTAGAAGTATTTTGAAATTGATGAAATGAGTTTTATTAGAATAGTGAGGTCCTCACTACTGCCATAACATAAAGACCTGTTCATACAAAGAACGAAAACTATAAAGATTACGTTAACTATTAGCATCCACACTAATGTATTTTCAACATTCTCTTTATTATAAGAATGTGATGCATTGATGTTGTTTGCCGCTTTAAATGTTTGAGCACTTTAAATCAGGATGGATTCTAATTGGCTGTTAATATTTTTATTGTTCAGCAGCTGGAAAAAGTCGTTCTGAAATGATTCCACTGATATCATTCCTTTGTTTCATTATCGTTATAGTTACAGTGTGGACTTCACTTCTGAAAAAATCTGAATGATTAAAACTTTATAGATTATCGTTATCGCTATAGTTATCAGGGCAGACAACAACTGCAACATGCTCTTATAGTAAACGGGAAAAAAAAAAAATTCATTCTGTGTGAACCGCCCCTTAAAAGCAGATTTTACATATTATCTGATTACATATTAATGACCATTACTAATAACAACTACACTGTAATATACTATAAACTGTTGTGTAACGGTGGAACCAAACTTGTCTGTAAAGTAAGATTAAGTAAATGTGAAGTAACAGGGTTGAAGACGCTAAAATTTCTACTTTTTCAGTTCTACATATTCTCTGATTTTAAATTACATTATTAAATACAACTACACTATAATATTCTACATTGATGATGTGTAACAGGATGGAACTTAAAATGGAACTTGAGTGAAAATGCTTTAGAAATGCATAAGGAAATGTGGTGTAACAGGGCTGAATACTTAAATTTATACCCCGTCAGTTGTACATATCTGATTATAAATTGATAACCTTTATTGAAAGCAACTACTCTGTAAAATATTCTACCCTGTAATGAAACCAGGTGGATCTTAACATGGTGGAAATGTATGTAAAGTAAAATAAGCTGATTTTATTAATAAATAATAAAAAGCGGAATAAAAGGGTTGATGAAACATTTAAATCTCTTCTTCGACAGCTGTACATATTCCTTGAATACAAATTAATGACTTAAAATCAACAACATCGTAATATACTGTACACTATTGTGTAACAGGATGGAACATAACATGGTAGAAATGCAAATGCTTTTTGGAAATAATGAAATGTGACAGTGTTAAATACTCAGATTTCTACTTTATCAGTTGTATTCCCTGATTACAATTACTGTCGTTAAAAACAACCACACTGAAATATATTTTAGTGTTGTGTAACAGGATGGAACCAAACATGGTGGAAATGCAAATGATGTAAAGTAAGATTAAGCATATTTTAGATAAATTATGAAATGTGGAATAACAGGGTTGAAAAAAAAAACATCCACACTGTAATATATTTTACTATTGTGTAACAGGATGGAACATAACATGGTAGAAATGCAAATGTTTTTTGGAAATAAATAATGAAATGTGACATAACAGAGTTGAATACTCAGATTTCTACTTTATCAGTTGTATTCCCTGATTACAATTACTGTCGTTAAAAACAACCACACTGAAATATATTTTAGTATTGTGTAACAGGATGGAACCAAACATGGTGGAAATGTAAATGATGTAAAGTAAGATTAAGCATATTTTAGATAAATTATGAAATGTGGAATAACGGTTGAAAAAAACAACAACCACACTGTAATATATTTTAGTGTTGTGTAACAGGATGGAACCAAACATGGTGGAAATGTAAATGATGTAAAGTAAGATTAAGCATATTTTAGATAAATTATGAAATGTGGAATAACAGGGTTGAAAAAAAAAACAACCACACTATAATATATTTTAGATATTTAGTGTTGTGTAAAAGGGTTGAACATAAGATGGTGGAAATAAAGATGTTGTAAAATAAACAGCTGTAGTTATGTGATGTGGCAGGGTTAATGGCTGATCTGATTTAATCTTAACATTGATTACACTACCTAACATTTAAAAATTTTACTGACATCTCTTTAAATTCAGACTAACGGTGGAAATTTGTGTTAAACCAAGTACATATTAACAGGGTGGAAAGCAGTACTGGGGATACACGTGTATCCTCTGATAACACAGTGATTATTATGTATTAAATATGTGTATAATTTTGTGTAAATGTAGGCTATATGTAAACTTAAAATGAGTAGTTTTAGTGTATAACATGATATTTTTTTTCATTGACAAATACATAATTTGTGAAAACATAGACTACCTGACACCAAGAATAAGGGAAGCTTCTCTCCTGTTCATCTTTGGTTCAAAACCACCTCTGTAGTATCCGCTGCCAAATGCCTGCCACACACATGTAAATTGTGTTTGTTAAAATAAAACTGTATAAGTTCATTAAGATAAAGTATGGATTACATGATAAGAAGAATATAACTTGCAGATCTGGATGCCTCCAGAGCTTGCTTCATTTGCGGCTCCATATGTTTCATGGCTTGCATTGCATAGCGACCTGTAAAAAATGAGCCATTAGAAAACAATCAGGCATAATTAATCAACAGATGTGAAATGCAGCATGTTCCTGTGCAGATTTATCCTAATGTGCTGGAATCGTACCTGCAAACCCTGCTGCTGCCAGGGTAATGCCCACGGCCACCATGGTACTGGCCTGAAACACATAAAACAATAACCCTTGATTGTGCAATCTGCATTAATTGAGAGGCAATTTGCATTGTTTAACGCAACCACACATCATACACGTCAATCATAACACGTCGCTTTTATACAGACTATTTCTCACCAACAGCCTTGATTACATGTGTCATAATCATATCTCACAGAAGCATACAATATTCACCCATATACAGACTGCACAAGTTTCACTTGAAGCTTTATTTTTTATAGTGTAACAATGACACATGTTATGTTTAATAAACATACTTTGAATGCATTTATATGTCAAATGGAAAATATCTATAAACATGAATGATTTGATCAATCTATAACAGCACTGAATGTCACTATCAGTTAGCAATGTGCTAATGCTAGCTCTCTTTTGCTTTTAAATTGCTTGATAAAAGCATCAGAAATCGCGTCACATTGGTTTAAAGTGAGAGAGGAAACACTTACCATTTTCTGTGCTTTCCCCTGCTAAGATTCTGTGTTGTGATCGTCTATAATCATAACTTTATTCATAACTCACTGGAAAATGTCATGCTCATGTGTTGTTATGGTGACTTCTGAACTTCAGAGAGCGACCTGCCGCAAAACGAGCCAGCACGTCGCAAACCCCGAACTGACGTCGTAAATCGTCAGGCGCAAAAGCATGGCTGTGTTTGAAATGGCATACTTGCTTACTGCTTACTGCTCAGAACACAGTGCATACTGCCGACTATTATAAGTGTGAAACAGTATACAATAAGCAACAGATGTTTCTGAGTAGTATGCTGAAGTGTTGGCACATGACAAATACAGAACATTAATTCATCACAAATGTGTTAATCCTTCTGTTTAACAAAGGCTTGTTAATAAGGCTTCATAGTACTAAATAATGCTATAGGCTATTGCTCAATTGAACTCATTTCATAAATCAACAACTATACCTCTTTAACTGAACAATGATATTTTTGGCTGTTAAACTAATACAACGACAAAATGCTTTTGGAAAAATTAATATATTCTACACAAAGTGCAAATAATGATAAATTCTGTTTACAATAAAATAGCAGCATTTTCTTTAGCAACAGGCATGCAAATATAACTAGGTGGCAGATATTTATACAGTGTCTTCAGATGCATACATCAAATTCCAGCAAATGTAATCCAGCATGCCATGCGTACTGAACATTCACTTACTATTTACAGCAAACACACAGCATACTGCGAGATAGCAGTTGTCTGGTAGCATGCCATTCTGAACAGTGTACTTGAGTACTTGAGTTATATTTAGCAGATTCTGGTAAACAGAGTAGGTCATCCGGGTATTCCATGCATACAACAAATTTGCATACCGTGCACAACATACATACTGGATACTGCAGAAATAGTAAGAGTAGTATGATAGTATGGCAATTCGAACACCACCCATGTCACAAGTTCTTTTGTAGAGCTCCTTGATCTCATGATGTGCTGAAATGTAAGGTAACCATAGTAATCTGATGGTTATTATTAATGAAAAGCTTAAGTTTAAAAATGGAAACCTACATGTATAGAAACACATCATCACACATCAAATTTCTATATGACCTGGGGCCAGTTGCATAAACTTAGCCATTGTGTTAAGACAAACTAGTCTGACCCACTAGCAGTTAGCCAAGTGGTGATCAGTCTTATTTTTTGGATTCAACATAGACTAATCTACTCTTGTATGTAACAAAATTAAATACATATGACCAGCCTTAAAAAAAAAAAAAAAAAAAAAATGATGACTAACTTGTAAGACTATGCAACCAGCCCCTGAATGAGTGAAATCATTTAAACAGATGAAATCAATTCAAATCATAAACATATTTCATGGATACAGGACCACGTTATGACTGAGTGCCATATTTCAATGGTCATATTTTCCCCCCAAATCAATATGAGAGTAAAAGACATGATATATTATATTTTCTTGACAATTTCTCAGATGTCTCAAAGTCCTGTTACTGTTATGCAAAAATCTCATTCTCACGATGCACATAGTTATTTACACTGATGCAAATAGCCAAACTTGTTGTCAAAGCTCAAAATAAGTAAATAAATAAATTAATAAATAACATTAATTTAATTGATATTTCAGTTTTTTAAAAATAAAAATATAATTGTAAAGTATTTCCACATCATGGTAATGTTTGTTGTACTTAGGCTACTGTAACTTACACTGATTTATTAATTTTTGTATTATAATTTTAGTATCATAATATAGATAATACAGTGTTGTCCATAAAAAAATAAAAAATAAAAATAAAATAAAATAATTATAATAATGGGAAAAAATATTAATAAGAAGAATAATGGGAATAAAACTTTTTTAAACTATCATCAAGTAATTCTGACTCATAAGTCATGTGTCATAATTGTTTGTTATAATTTTAACTTTTTGTTAAAATGATGACTATTTATCTCACAATTTAGACATTTTATTTCATAATTATGACTTAGTATGTCAAAGTTTTGACTTATGTCACTATTGTTTTTGTTGTCATAATTTCGACTTTTGCCATAATTATGGCTAGTCAGTACTAACTAACAATTATGACTTTTTAATCTCATAATTTTGACTTCGATATATGTCATAATTGTTTTTGTTGTCATAATTTTGACTTTTGCCATAATTATGGCTTAATATGTCAT